>NC_050079.1:43953248-44241090 GCF_009764565.3 Dermochelys coriacea | reverse complement strand
ACCCTAACCCAAACCCGAAAAAAAAAACCCTGAAGGAAGCGAGGGGTTCTAAGTCAGCCATAAAAATGTTGGCATACTGTGGGGCCATGCGGGTACCCATCGCAGTGCTGCTGATTTGAAGGTATACATTGTCACCAAATGTGAAATAGTTATGGGTCAGGACAAAGTCACAAAGTTCTGCCACCAGGTTAGCCGTGACAGTATCGGGGATACTGTTCCTGACGGCTTGTAGTCCATCTTTGTGTGGAATGTTGGTGTAGAGGGCTTCTACATCCATAGTGGCTAGGATGGTGTTTTTAGGAAGATCACCAATGGACTGTAGTTTCCTCAGGAAATCGGTGGTGTCTCGAAGATAGCTGGGAGTGCTGGTAACGAAGGGCATGAGGAGGGAGTCTATATAGCCAGAAAATCCTGCTGTCAGGGTGCCAATGCCTGAGATGATGGGGCGTCCAGGATTTCCCCATGGTATTTCTCCCCCTCACCCCACCCCCCACTGTTCCTCTGATATTCTTGTTAACTGCTGGAATTAGCCTACCTGCTTGTCACCATGGAAGGTTTTCCTCCTTTCCCCGCCCCTGCTGTGGGTGATGGCTTATCTTAAGTGATCACTCTCCTTACAGTGTGTATGATAAACCCATTGTTTCATGTTCTCTGTGTGTGTGTATATAAATCTCTCCTCTGTTTTTTCCACCAAATGCATCCGATGAAGTGAGCTGTAGCTCACGAAAGCTTATGCTCTAATAAATTTGTTAGTCTCTAAGGTGCCACAAGTACTCCTTTTCTTTTTGCGAATACAGACTAACACGGCTGCTACTCTGAAACCTAACCCTAACCCTAAACCCTAACCCTAAACCCTGACCCTGACCCTAACCCTGACCCTAAACCCTGACCCTACCTAACCTAACCCTAAGCCTACCTAACCCTAACCCTAACCCTAACCCCTAACCCCTAACCCTAAACCTAACCCTAACCCGAAACCCTAACCCTAAACCCTAACCCCTAACCCCTAACCCCTAACCCTAAACCCTAGCCCCTAACCTAACCCTAAACCCTAACCCTAACCCCTAACCCTCACCCTAACCCTAAACCCTAACCCTAACAGTAACCGTAACCCTAAACCCTAACCCTAACCCGAACCCTAAGCTAACCCTAACCCTAAACCCTAACCCTAACCCTAACCCCCTAACCCTAAGCCCCTAACCCGAACCCTAACCCCAACCCTAACCCCAACCCTAAACCCAACCCTAAACCCAACCCTAACCCCTCACCCTCACCCTCACCCTAAACCCTCACCCTCACCCTAACCTAACCCCTAACCCTAACCCTAACCCTAACCCCTGAACCCTAACCCCAACCACTCTAAACCCAACCCTAACCCTAACCCTAGACCCTAAACCCAACCCTCACCCCTGACCCCTAACCCCTGACCCTAACCATGACCCTAACCCCTAAACCCTAACCCCTAAACACTAACCCTAACCAACAACCCTAACCCGAACCCCAACCCTAACAACCCTAAACCCTTAACCCTAACCCCTCACCCTTAACCTAACCCTTAACCCTAACCCTTAACGCTAACCCCTACCCGACCCTGACCACACCCTAACCCTAACCCTTAACCCCAACCCTAACTCCTAAGAACCCCAACCCTAATTGTAAACTGTAACTTGAACTCAACTCTAATTTCTCACCCTTAACCCTAATTTAACCACTATTTCTAAACCTAATCTTAACCCTCCATTCTGAATTCTAGGTTCACCATCGCCACTCTGTGCTCCCCCTATCCCTCTGTACCTCATCTTCCCTCATGCTTCCCCCATCCAATTGCAAACCCTCAGTCACCACCTGCTCCGTACATCCCCCATCTTCTTATACTTTCCCACCTATAAATCAGCAGCCACCTTTCTTTAGAGAAGTCTGGCTTCTGTTTCTGAAAACAAAGGAAGTTGGTTACATCATTAGTCTCATCTAAAGATCAAATAGAAAAGCAAGTTATTTTGAGTATGGAATTCTTGGCTTTAATCATTGTCAGTAATGAGAAAAGGCAGACATTTTTAACAAAGGAAATATTCACATGCTAAATGTACAGAAAAACAAAATAACGTGAAACATATGATAAAATTGTGAATTGGCATCAACCCTCCCTGCCACATATGCTCTCCTTAAAAACTTTTATCTCAGGTGCTCATCCTAAAACTGTGTGTCTGCACACTAACCCTAAAGCACAGCCACTGGGTGTCTCTCATTGCCTTGGAGGCTCACCCTAAAAAGCACTGGAGAGATATGGGGGTTCTGTTAAGTTTTTAATTTACCAGGGCAGAAACAAATAAGGCTAACAATGTATATATCCAGGAACAAAGAATGTGGGCCATACTTACAGGATGTGGAAACTCTATCCTGAGAGAGCAGAGACTCTGAAAAAGATTTTGGAATCACAGTGGATAACCACCTGAACTTGAGCTCCCAGTGTGAAGCTATGTCCAAAAGGGCTAATGTGATCCTTGAATGTATAGACGGAATCCTGAGTAGGAGTGGAGAGGTTATTTTACCTCTGTATTTGGCACTGGTGTGATCGCTGCTAGAATACTATGTCCAGTTGTGATGTTCCCAATTCAAGAAGGATGTTGATCAACTGGAGAGGGTTCAGAGAAGAGCCATGCGAAGGACTAAAGGATCAGAAAGCCTGCCTTATACTGATAGACTCAAGGAGCTCAACCTACTTAGCTTAACAAAGAGAAGGTTAAGGGGTAACTTGATTACAGACTATAAGCATCTATGTGGAGAACAAGTATTTGATAGTAGGCTCTTCAATCTAGAAAAAAAAAAAAAAGGTATAATACAACCCAACTGGAACCTGAAGAGACAAATTCAGACCTGAAATAAGGCAAAAAATGTTTAAAGTGAGAGTAATTAACCACTGGAACAATCTACCAAGGGTTGTGGTAGATTCTCCAGCACTGACAATTTTTACATCAACACTGGATATTTTCCTAAAAGATCTGCTCTAGGAATTATTTTGAGGTAAGTCTCTGGACTGTGTTGTACAGGAGGACAGCCTAGATCAGCGGTTCTCAAACTTTAGTATCCCAAGGACCCCCATTTTGATTTAAAATTTTGCTGCGGACCCTCAAGGCCCCTGCTCAGCCCCAGGGCCTGCCCCAACTCCACCAATTCCCCAAAGGCCCCACCCCCTCCCCTCCTCTTCCCCGCCTCTTTCTGTCCCCTCCCCTGAGCACCCCATGCCCCCTCTTCCCTCTCCCTCCCAGGGACCTGGGCTTTAGCCCTGCACACACCTTTCTGCCATGGGCCCCAGTTAGTCTAATATGGGTCCTGCTTGGCAGCACCCCAGAAACCTGCTTGCGGCCCTCCCAGGGGACCCCGGATCCCTGGTTGAGAACCGCTGCCGTAGATTGTGAGCTATGTGGGTGATGGAAGATTATAGGTTTTCAAGGCTCAGGAGCAGCCTGAAAGCTGTTCCTCCCAGTGCCTTCTGCATGCTGTGGGAGGAGTTTATTAGCAGGGCCCGTGGACCCCCTGGAGTACCCTTGCAGACCCCCAAGGGTCCATGGACCCCAGTTTGAGTAACGCTGGCCTAGGTGATTACAATGTTCCCTTCTGGCCTTGGAATCTATTAATCTATTGTGGAGCATGACAATGTGAGGCTAAAGGGTAAACAGGATGACTTAGCTAACCATCGGTGGGCTAGTTCGACACCAATCCCATGGGAAAAAAAAATATGAAAACTGAGATGGATGGAATCAGTAAAGAATTAAAAGATGGCAGCATAATTAATTCCTAATCAACATGGTTTACAGAAAATAAGTTTTGTCAAGCAAACATGTTCTTTCTTAATGACGTTACAAGTTTGGATGACATAATGTACTTAGATTTCATAAGGCTTAATCCCACGTGACATTCTGATTTAAACGTGCTACACCAGGGGTTCTCAAACTGGGGGTTGGGACCCCACAGGGCGTATTGACGTTATTATATGGGAGGTCACAAGCTGTCAGCCTGCACCCCAAACCCCGCTTTGCATACAGCATTTATAATGGTGTTAAATATATTAAAAAATTTATAAGGGGGGGTTCACACTCAGAGGCTTGCTACATGAAAGGGGTCACCAGTACAAAAGTTTAAGAACCACCGTGCTATACAAAATCAGTGTAGTATATTTCAAAAGATGGCTTCTTGACAGATCTCAAAAGTACCTGTAAATGAGTAATTATCATCCAGGGGGGGTGTTTCTAGTGGTGTCGCTCAGAGATCTGTTTGTTGCCTAAAGCTGTTCAATGTCTTTATCAGTGAATTGGAAGAAAATATAAAATCACTTCCGGTAAAGTTTGCCAATGCCACAAGGGCTGATGGAGTGGTAAATAATAAGGATGGGTCAGTTACACAGTGATTTGGATTACTTGGTAATCTGGGCTCATTTGAACAACATCTGTTTTAATACACCTGAATGCAAGATTATACACATAGGAAATAGAATGTAGGTCACATTTACATATGGGGGACTAAAAGAAAAGGAGTACTTGTGGCACCTTAGAGACTAACAAATTTATTAGAGCATAAGCATTTGTGAGCTACAGCTCACTGCATCCGATGAAGTGAGCTGTAGCTCACGAAAGCTTATGCTCTAATAAATTTGTTAGTCTCTAAGGTGCCACAAGTACTCCTTTTCTTTTTGCGAATACAGACTAACACGGCTGCTACTCTGAAATATGGGGGACTGTATCCTGAAAAGAAATGACTGAAAAGGACTTAGGGTTTATGGTGGCAACCAACTGAACAGGAGTTCCCTGGATACGGCTGTGGCTAAGACAGCACATGATCTATCTGTGCATGTATAAGCAGAGAAATATTGAATAGGAGGGTGGTATTACTTCCAGATAGAATATTGGTGAGACAATTTCTGGGTACTGTGACCAGTTCTACTGTCTACACTTTAAAAAGGATGTTGAAAATCTGAAAAGTCTTCAGAGCTTCAAGAATGATTTGAACTCTGGAAAACCTGCATTACAGCGGGAGACTTAGGCAGTTCAATCTATTTAACATATCCAAGAGAAGCTTACAAGGTGACTTGGTTACAGTCTATAGGAATCTATATGGGGGAAATATTTCTGATAACAGAGGACTTTCTAATTTAGCTGTCAAAGGCACAAAAGATGACTTGAAGCTGAAGCTAGACAAATTCAGACTAGAAATAAGGTGAACATTTTTAACATCAAGGGTAACTAACCATTGGAGCAATATATCTGGTATTGTGATGAATTCTCCTAACCCCAATCCCAACCCTAACCCTAACCCTATCCTAGTGAGGTAAATAGAAAGGAGCATAAATACACTGCCAAATTAAGTGTAAAAATATAGTAAGAAAAGACAAAAAGGAGTCTGAAGAACAGCTAGCCAAAAACTCAAAAGGTAATAACAAAATGTTTTATTAAGTACATCAGAAGCAGGAAGTCTGCTAAACAACCAGTGGGGCTCCTGGACGATTGAGATACAAAAGGAGCACTTAAAGATGATAAAGTCATTGCGGAGAAACTAAATGAATTCTTTGCTTCAGTCTTCACGGCTGAGGATATTAGGGAGATTCCCAAACCTGAGCCATCTTTTGTAGGTGATAAATCTGAGGAATTGTCACAGATTGAAGTGTCACTAGGAGGAGGTTTTGGAATTAATTGATTAATTTAACAGTAACAAGTCACGGGGGACCACATGGCATTCACTCGAGTTCTGAAAGAACTCAAATGTGAAATTGTGGAACTATTAACTATGGTTTGTAAGCTGTCCTTTAAATCAGCTTCTGTACCCAATGACTGGAAGATAGCTAATGTAACACCAATATTTAAAAAGGGCTCTAGAGGGGATCCCGGCAATTACAGATTGGTAAATCTAACATTAGTACTAGGCAAATTAGTTGAAACAATAGTAAAGGATAAAATTATCAGACATAGAACATAAATTGTTGGGCAAAAGTCAACATGGTTTCTGTAAAGGGAAATCATGTCTTACTAATCTATTAGAGTTCTTTGAAGGGGTCAACAAACATGTGGACAAGGGGGATCCAATGGACATAGTGTACTTAGATTTCCAGAAAGCCTTTGGCAAGGTCCCTCACTAAAGGCTCTTACGTAAATTAAGTTGTCATGGGATATGAGGGAAGATGCTTTCATTGATTGAGAACTGGTTAAAAGACAGGGAACAAAGTGGAGGAATAAATGGTAAATTTTCAGAATGGAGAGAGGTAACTAGTGGTGTTCCCCAAGGGTCAGTCCTAGGACCAATCCTATTCAACTTATTCATAAATGATCTGGAGAAAGGGGTAAACAGTGAGGTGGCAAAGTTTGCAGATGATTCTAAACTGCTCAAGATAGTTAAGACCAAAGCAGACTGTGAAGAACTTCAAAAAGATCTCACAAAACTAAGTGATTGGGCAACAAAATGACAAATGAAATGTAATGTGGATAAATGTAAAGTAATGCACATTGGAAAAAATAACCCCAGCTATATAAACACAATATGATGGGGGCTAATTTAGCTACAGCTAATCAGGAAAGAGATCTTGGAGTCATCGTGGATAGTTCTCTGAAGATGTCCACGGAGTGTGCAGCGGCAGTCAAAAAAGCAAACGGGATGTTAGAAATCATTAAAAAAGGGATAAGATGGAGAACATCTTATTGCCTTTATATAAGTCCATGGTACGTCCACATCTTGAATACTGCATTCAGATGTGGTTCCCTCATCTCAAAAAAGATATACTGGCATTAGAAAAAAAGAAAAGGAGTACTTGTGGCACCTTAGAGACTAACAAATTTATTTGAGCATAAGCTTTCGTGAGCTACAGCTCACTTCATCGGATGCATCCGATGAAGTGAGCTGTAGCTCATGAAAGCTTATGCTCAAATTTGTTAGTCTCTAAGGTGCCACAAGTACTCCTTTTCTTTTTGCAAATACAGACTAACACGGCTGCTACTCTGAAACCTGGCATTAGAAAAGGTTCAGAAAAGGGCAACTAAAATGAGTAGGGGGTTGGAACGGGTCCCATATGAGAACAGACTAAAGAGGCTAGGACTTTTCAGCTTGGAAAAGAGGAGACTAAGGGGGGATATGATAGAGGTATATAAAATCATGAGTGATGTGGAGAAAGTGAATAAGGAAAAGTTATTTACTTGTTCCCATAATACAAGAACTAGGGGCCACTAAATGAAATTAATGGGCAGCAGATTTAAAACAAATAAAGGAAAGTTCTTCTTCACACAGTGCACAGTCAACCTGTGGAACTCCTTACCTGAGGACGTTGTGAAGGCTAGGAATATAACAGCATTTAAAAAGAGAACTAGATAAATTCATGGAGGTTAAGTCCATTAATGGCTATTAGCCAGGATGGGTAAGGAATGGTGTCCTTAGCCTCTGTTTGTCAGAGGCTGGAGATGGATGGAAGGAGAGAGATCACTTGATCATTACCTGTTAGGTTCACTCCCCCCCGGGGCACCTGGCATTGGCCACTGTCAATAGACAGGATACTGGGCTAGATGGACCTTTGGTCTGATCCAGTATTGCCATTCTCATGTTCTTATGTTAATGTAAAACTTTAGAGCCTACAAGTCCACTCAGTCCTACTTCTTGTTCAGTCAATCATGAAAACAAACAAGTTTGTTTACATTTACGGGAGATAATGCTGCCTGCTTCTTATTTACAATGTTACCTGAAAGTGAGAACAGACATTCGGCATGGGACTGTTGTAGCTGGTGTTGCAAGGTATTTATGTCCTAGATATGCTAACCATTTGTATGTCCCTTCATGCTTCGGCCACCATTTCACAGGACATGCTTCAATGCTGATGATGCTCATTAAAAAAAATGCATTAATTAAATTTGTGACTCAACTCCTTGGGAGGAGAATTGTCTCCTGCTCTGTGATTTTACATTTATTCTGCCGTGTCATGTTATGGCCGTCTCAGATGACGATCCAGCACATGTTCGATTTAAGAACATTTTCACTGCAGATTTGACAAAACGCAAAGGTGGTATCTGTGACAGGTTCCCCCTGGCGTGCCACCTGGAACTGGGGTACCACTGAGCTCACCGATCCACCAGTCTGGATTCCCTCTCACACTGTACTGCTGTGACAAGCTGCAAAGCCCTCCAGCCTGCACTTTTACCAGCATTCATACAGCTAGGGACACACCCAGCTGCAATTACATGCAGGCTCTCTGACTAGCCCCTGCATAGGAAGACTACAGACAAGGCAACTCCCAGCTCCATATGCTCACACCCACTCTGGAGTATAAATCCAAAATTATACCATCTTGCACTGCACAGGGAACTGTACAGCATAAGCTCATAAAGTTCACCCCCTCCCTCAATGTGGAGAGGAATATGCAACGGTCTTTGCCCCTTGAACTATGATTCCCATATACTTCACTCCAACTCACTGATTTAGATAAAGCAAAACAAGTTTATTAACTACAAAAGACAGATTTTAAGTGATTATAAGGGATAGCAAACAGATCAAAGCAGATTACCTAGCAAATAAACAAAAAACGCAAACTACACTTAATATACTAGATAGACTGGATATAAATTAGCAGATTCTCACCCTAAGAGATGATACAAGCAGGCTGCAGATTCTTACAGGGCAAGCTGCACTTGCTTTACAGCTTGGAATCCCAGGTGTTTCATACACAGGCTAAAAATCTCTTTAGCCTGTGTCCAGCACTTTCCCCAGTTCAGTCTTTGTTCCTCAGGTATTTCCAGGAGTCCTCTTGTGCGGGAGTGAAGAACCACAGATGATGTCACTCTCTGCCTTATATAGCTTTTGCATATGGAGGGAACCCTTTGTTCCAAAGCTTGATTCCAGACCAGTCTGTGGAAAAATACTGACATCCCAAGATGGAGTCCAGCATCATTGTGGCCTGGTCACCTGTCCTTGTAGAATCATAGCAGCTTCACTTACAGGCTGTTTGGAGTGTTCTCAGGAAGGCTCATCACCAGGTAGGAGATAAGTTTCTCCTAAGGCCTATTGTTTTCCCTAACGGCTCATTGTCCCGAATAGGCCCTTCCCAACCAATTATCTAGACTGAAAGCATCTTGTCTAGTGGGCATTACTGAGGTGTAACTACATTTGAAATACAGATACAAAATGATACATGCATACAAATAGGGTAATCATATTCAGCAAATCATAACTTTTCCAATGACAGCTCACATGACCCATCTTGCATAAAATGCATCATAATTATGCTACAACAATATCCTAATAATATCACTATGAAGAATATGGGGTGCAATGTCACAATACCAATGTGAGATTTCCAAAGGTATCTACAGCACTTGACTCAAGGTTTAAGAATCTGAAGTGCCTTCCAAAATCTGAGAGAGATGAGGTGTGAAACATGCTGTCAGAAGTCTTAAAAGAGCAACACTCTGATGCAGAAACTACAGAACCCGAACCACCGAAAAATAAAATCAACTTTCTGCTGGTGGCATCTGACTCAGACGATGAAAATGAACATGCGTCAGTCTGCACTGCTTTGGATTGTAATCAAGAAGAACCCATAATCAACATGGAAGCATGTCCTCTGGAATGGTGGTCGAAGCATGAAGGGGCATCCAAATGTTTAGCATATCTGGCACATAAATACCTTGCAGCACTACTACAACAGTGCCATGCGAACGCCTGTTCTCACTTTCAGGTGACATTGTAAATAAGAAGTGGGAAGCATTATCTCCCGTAAATGTAACTTGTTTGTCTTAGCAATTGGCTGAACAAGAGGTAGGACTGAGTGGACTTGTAGGCTCTAAAGTTTTGCATTATTTTATTTTTGAGTGCAGTTATGTAAAAAAAAATTACATTTGTGAGTTACACTTTTACTATAAAGAGATTGCACAACAGTACTTGTGTGAGGTGAATTGAAAAATACTATTTCTTTTGTTTATGTTTTTACAGTGCAAATATTTGTTATCCAAAATAATAAAGCACTGTGCACTTCGTATTCTGGGTTGTAATTGAAATCAATATATTTGAAAATGTAGAAAAACATCCAAAATATTTAAATAAATAGTATTCTATTTCAGCTTAACTGTGCAATTAAAACTGTGATTAATCATGATTTTTTAATCTTGCGATTAATGTTTTTAATAGTTTGACAGCCCTAACATATACTTAGTTGAGATTTTGCCCAAACCACTTCCAAAATTAAGTTTATGATTTCCCTCAATTAATATTAACTGTTATCCAAAATTGATTAAATGTTAGATGATTTAATGCCTTTCTTCAGATGAAGAGTTTAAAATTAGTCTATTTCTGCTTCAAGATTTGTTCCTTCAAGAATTGCATACAGAAGTATAAATAACAGACAAGCTTCAAAGGCAGACATATTTGCTGTGGTGAATTTCGTTAATAATTGACTCTTCAGTACAACAACTAGAATTTGATTTAAAAAACCCTGTAAATTACAGACTGTAGAAGCAGCTCTGTTCCTATTTTGTGTGTCATGGAGTTATAGAGCATATTCTTCTGAACAGGCTATTACCACGATGATTCCCTCATTCTAATTTTCTACTTCTATTTTCTGCTTTTAGATTCCATACTCCAATGCAAAAGCTCTACTTCAGTGCCTTAACCAAACAGCTGGTGAGAACTCTGCCATTCAGATCAGAGCACAGATAAATCTATTGACAGAATAATTCAGGATTTCACAGCTGACCCAAAGATAGGTCATTTTTAGAAGTAACCCCAGTTCTCTGGGATTTCCAAGGATGATCTGCACTACTGAAAATTAAAACACAAAAAGATTCAGACAAGTTTTAAAAAAAAACAAAAACCCAACAGAGCTGCAAAATAGCTTGCAGGGTGCCGGGGGGAAGAATACCAAAATAACAGCAAATCAGGGGATACTAAAAAAATAATGCAGAAAGCATAAGAGAATTTATGCCATCTTGATTTCCATGCATTTGTTTTTGAGATGATGCTAAGATTTCCTTAAAATGTTTAATCAATTGTTATCCTGAGTTTAATCAAGGTTTAAAAATTAAAGTATTACTCAATAAATACAAAAGACATTTTCCATCTCCATTAATTCACCTTTGAAAGACATATAGTTTAACATATAATATTTACAAGATGCAGTGTTCAGAACAAGCTCACCTCAGCTGTAAGTCTGCAAGCTGACAAATCTCATGCTGCATTTTTCATTTGCTTCACATTCTCCAGTGTGTGAAATTGAAGAAAAAAAAAAACTTCCATCACTTGGAAAAAAAAAAAATAGCAGCTAGGACTAGGATTAAATTTGACAGCCAAATCTTTTCATACTACCTGCACATTGCACAGTAGATAAATAAAATTTCCAAAAAACCTCTCAAAGTAATATGTCTTAGTTTTTCGGATTGAATGATGACCAACTGAACTGGGTTCTTTGTCTTGGCAACACTAAATCCAATGACAAATCTTTTTGCTCTTTCTCAGAATACAGAAGTTTATAGCCAAGCATATTTATAGCACCTTTGCAGACTTCTTGTACTTTCTTAATTTTTTGGAAGGAAAGAATATTCCTCCAGGCCTGGGAAACATTAACTGCATCTCGGGAGGTGATTTTGAAGGCTTCCTTTTTCTTTCCTGGTCCCTGGCCATGTGTGATATTATAGATCCAGCTTTCAAGTCTGGGGGTCAGTCTAAGATCTGCAAATTTATACATGTCTCTGATTTCTGATACGGGATCTTGTACCAGATCTTCAAAACGGATCAACAAATAGCGATCTTTTAGAAATCTTGGAGGTTTCTGAGTAGCTGTTTCATAAATCTGAACATGACTTCTACAAATTTCCTTCATTACTTTATATTTGCTATCCTCCACTTTAGTGCCATTGGTGCTCAGAACAATCCCATTGTCACGAGCTAAGGCTTTTACTGATTGTTCTCGTGACTTGGCAACAGCTCTGGGATCACGCACCAAGTGAATGATTTTGAGATTCAGGGAGAGGTCAGTGAGAAGGGGATAGAGAACTGTCAGATCAAAGAACCGGACCTCCTTGAGGACAATGTGGCTATAGGTCTTGCAAGCTTCCTCCACCTTGCTGAATGGGTACTTGCCACAAAGGGTCTTGCAGGCCATTTCACTGGTAATGTCGGTGCGTTGAAAGGAATCACAGGCAGGAGCTGAACAGAGTGCCCGACTCACTGACCACTGGAAGAGATCGGACAAGTTTCTCTTCCAAGGCATGTAGGCATCAAACACAGACATGTCACACTTGAAGACAGACCTGACTAGGTCTCTAACAGCCATATGTAAGACTTTGGCACTGTTCTGGTACATTGTTACCCACACATGCCAGGCAGGTTCCATCAGGTAGAAGACATCAGGGTGTTGGCTAAACAGTTGGCCAACGAAGGAAGATCCTGACCTCCAGGAAGAGAGAATAAGGATGTGCACCTGAGATGGCTTCTCTTCAGACTGAGGCATGAAGCTGCTATGTCGAGCATACATAAATAGTAAGAATCCAGTCTGAATCATAAGGAAAACTACAACAATGGTACTGGAAAGCCGAAGTCTCACCATACTGGCTTAAGGAAAGCAACTAATACACTGAAAAGGGAGAGGAAAAGGCTATTTAGTATTTGGTAACAACTGCAGTGGCATAATACCTATACAACTCACAGCAGACAGACTCCTGTAAAAGACTTTTCTTTTTTGTATTTATGTGCTATGTTGGATATAAGTTGTTTCTGACTTATGGAGACTGCAGAGTGAGTCTATCGGCAAGAGAGCTGAGACAGGCAGTAAATGGACTGGGAAAAAGGCAGTGCAAGAGTGAGCACAGAGTAAAAGAAAGTTTGGAGTGGGTATCTGGTGTTGCAGAGAGTAAGCTGTTCAACTATTAGTATACAAAAGTAAAGAAAATCTCAGACAGCAGACTGCATGAAAACCATATGGCTACTGAGCCCATGTGCATTTTACATTTTGATGGGTTAGTTAGCTCATGCTGACCTGAAGTTCTAAACTTGATCTTTAGTCAGTTTTTCAGTATTGCTCCCCAAAGGGGCAGTATGCCCTAGCTGAGATAAATCCCAACCAGTTGAGATCAGATTAGGGAGGAGTAGAGCCATAGTTTGAGCCCCTGATGTGCGCAAAAAATTTTAGAAGAACAAAGTGATTATAGGAAGAGATTAATTTTAGGAGGGGAGGCTGCATCTTGAGAACCCCTTGCTCAGATGACCCAAAATTTGGACCCCCAATCCTACCCTGTAACTCCATGAAGCACAGAAAATGTCAATACAATCACAGTCTTCATTTTACAAAAAGAAAAGGAGTACTTGTGGCACCTTAGAGACTAACAAATTTATTAGAGCATAAGCATTTGTGAGCTACAGCTCACTGCATCCGATGAAGTGAGCTGTAGCTCACGAAAGCTTATGCTCTAATAAATTTGTTAGTCTCTAAGGTGCCACAAGTACTCCTTTTCTTTTTGTGAATACAGACTAACACGGCTGCTACTCTGAAACCAGTCTTCAGTCTTTAGATTCTTTAAAACTGTCATCTTTTAAAGATTAAGTGACTCTCAACCTTAACTCTCCTATGAACTTCCACATACATCTCTGCTGATATAGACACCCAAACTATTTTGTTCAGTGTTACACATATGAAATGTAAAATATATAAGTATAAAACCTTTTACTTAGTGTCAATAATTAGTTTTTGTAATTCACATGTCTGCCTTGTCTTCCTCCCAGACTCCTTTTGTTTTATGTATTATTGTGGCAATTAAAGGGGCATTGTAAATTTTTGAAAAAATTGTACTTCTGTCTGAAACTTTCGTTACAAATTACAACTAAAATTAGTATAATGAAGGAGATTCGAATAGAGAAAAAATCTCTAATCTAAAGTATGATATAAACTGCAAGGAAGCATATGAAAGAAAAATAAAAACCTCAGTAGAACAGAGATTTTCAATACATTAGATTTGTCTCCTATTATTTTGCAGGGAGGGGTCTATTCCAGGAATACACATATACACCCAACACCATCAAAGAGTTATGGAAATAACCATATAGCAGCTTAAGCTCACCACCTAAGTACAACCCCATCTGAGGTAAGTACTCAGCTGGCTAGCCTGAGCCGCTGCCCATGCCATCACAGCCACGCTGCTCACTAGCTTGAGCAGAGCTAGCTTGTATACATCTACCCAAGGTGGGAACCGTACCTCCCAGCTGTTGTGTGGGCATACCCTTAGTGGTACAGCCATCTTCATTGGTCTTGGGGTGTTACTGGTATTTATATGCATTTCTTGGTATTTAAACATTTGTACTATTTTCAGTTGCATTCCCCAGCCATGCTATTTTCAGGCCACATTAAATCTATCTACATATTAATTAAAAAGAAAAGGAGTACTTGTGCCACCTTAGAGACTAACAAGTGAGCTGTAGCTCATGAAAGCTTATGCTCTAATAAATTTGTTAGTCTCTAAGGTGCCACAAGTACTCCTTTTCTTTTTGCGAATACAGACTAACACGGCTGCTACTATGATACATATTAATTGTGTAACTTGATACATTTCTAAACTCTTTCACAAGTTGTAGCAAAGTAAAGTAGAGTGGGTTTCTTGCAAGAACCATCACGTATCATCTGAATATAAAGATTTTTTAAATACTTATTGTTTATTTATATTGATATGCCAGGATTCACCAGATGATGCTGTTACACAAATTCTTACAATTTCTTTTTCTTTGCACAGAAATAGCATACAGTCTTTGCAGAAATGGGGCAATGTTGTTAGTTTTGTGATGCAATTTCTTTTGGGACAGCTTTTGCAAACAGGAGAAATTGCTCTCTGTGCTAATCTCTCTACCCAGAGTTAATTGTTTTGGTAGGGTTGCTTCCTGGGAACCAGGCATTAAAGTTTGTGATGAAATTCCTGAAAGAAGGGTTTTCACGCATGCCGTATGTGACCACTGTGCTCAAGGACGGGTGTACAAAAGAATATACAAGTCCACATCATTGATTTCTCCTCCAACAAGAAGCTAACTGTAGGTCCCCAACAACTGCTACTGGTGATTGGCAAAGGGCTGGCAATATCTACAGGTCCCACTCTCAGTTGTACTGGTCACTATTCGAACACATCGTAAAAAAATCCCTGTCCCAAAGAGTTTACAATCCATGTAGAGAGTTTTACAGATACAAGGTGGGAAGGGAAACAGAGGGACAGAGAGATGAAGTGACTCACCCATGTTTCCACAACAGGTCAGTGGCAGCGCAGAAATGGAAGCCAGGTCTCCTGAGTCTCAATCCAGTGCTCCAACAACTAGACCAGCGGTCCCCAAACTGTGGGGTAAGCTCCGCCCTCCAGAGGGGTGCAGAGGAATGTTTGGGGGGGTGCAGTGGGGCTTGGGCCAGCTCCCACGACAGGCGGGAGGAAGGGCCACCCTTGCTCTGCCCCCAGCTCCACTCTGCCCCCACCCCAGCTCAGGCCCTAGCCCCGCTAAAATCTGAACAGGCACAGGCACTCCTTCAAGGTTTCAATAAAGCAGATAGACTCTTGTCAGCTTTCCATCTCTATTGCTGTTCACCATCTTTCTCAAGCCCTTACCACAGCCAAAGGAACAAATTCCCCAAACTCATGCCATACATTTGCTGGTTTTCTCACCTGCACATGGGGAGTCAGCATGTTCTAGTTCAATGGTCCCCCAAAAATAGGACGTACATGAGTCCTCCCCCCTTTTAGGGGGGCTAGCCATGCAGACCCGCCCCTACCAGCCCCCGCATCCGCTGGAGCCCTGAGCGTGCCCCCCCGCACAGCTGGAGAAGCCCTGGCCGAACTGCCCCAGGCCGCCTCCAGTGTTGAACATCGGCCTGCGAGCTACCCCCAAAATCAGTGCCAGCCAGCCAGCCACTCCCAGTGTTGGCACTAGCACCAGTCCACCAGCCGCTCCCAGCACCAGCCAGCTTGGACGCCAGTTTGGGGGAGAGGGCGGAGCATGGCAGGGCCAGGGCTTGGCTTAGGGGAGGCTTAGCCTCCCCTGGCCTCATAGGTGCTGGAACTAGGGGTGGTGCGGCACTCCCTGGCTTGAAGTGGTTTCCATTATATGCAGTTTTTACAGTTTGGTTCAATGGCTCTCAGCACCCCCCCATAAAAATTGTTTAGCATTCCTTCCTGGTCTATTGTACCCACTGCCCATGTCCCCAAACTTTTTCGGTCATGTGCTCCCCTTACCGGTAATGGAATCTGTCTGGGGTTCCTGGGGCCCCTCCTCCTAGACCCAGCTCCAGCTCCGGCTCTGGCCTCAGCCCTGAACTCCCGGTCGCAGCTCCACTCTCAGCTATAGCCTCAGCTCCTGATCACAGCTCCAGCCTTCGCTTCGGCCTCGGGTCGTGGCCACATCCTCAGACCACAGCCCCAGCAGGAGGGAGAGACAAACTCCATAACAGGTAAGGGGGCACGACAGAAAAAGTTTGGGGACCACTGAACTAGACCATGCTGACTCCCCAGGTACAGATGGGCAAAACCAACAAACGTATGGCATGAGTGTGGGGAATTTGTTCCTTTGGCTATAGTAAGGGTTTGAGAAAGCTTGTGAACAGCAATAGAAACAGAAAGCAAACAAAAATCAATCTGCCTTATTGGAAGCATGAAGGAGTGCCTGTGCCAGTTAAGATTTCAGTAAGAGAGTTCCTTCATGGTGTTTTGCTACAGTTTAGGCAAATGTGCTGAAACACCATTGCTTCCCATCTCTCTATTAGTTTTTAATTTCATTCCCATTGTTTTCTCCTTAGCTTCTTGTGAGGGCCATTAGAATTCATAAATAAATCACAGGCAGTAGTTGCGCTTCAAGCCTTTTAAAAAAGCCTCTTCCAAGCTTCCTAGCAGAGACCCATCTTACTCCAATAAGGTGTGCTAGCTGGTCCCTGTCGGTACTATTATTATACTTGGCACTCCACAGCACCTCACTCCTAAGGACCACATAGCATTTCAGACATTAATCAATTTTGCTTCACAGCCCACAGTACAAACTAGGACAGGATGATTATCCCCATTTTACAGAGAGCGAATGGAGGAACAAACAAGTTGCCGCAAGTCACACAGAGACCTGAGGAAGAGCTAGAAAGCTGGTCTCTCCCCCTACAGAAGCTGGTCCAATACAACAGATTCCCTCACCCACCTTGTCTCTCCAACATCCTGCGGCCCACAGAGCTACAACAAGCTACATGGAGAAACAGGAACAACCCCTCAGGAGTCCTGACCCTCAGCCCGCCCTCTCCGCTCCCCTTTGCCCCCCAAACTGGCCCCAAATGCCAGTGGGGGGATTGGAGCTGGGACCCGTTGCTGGGGGGCGGCTCCCTGGGGGCCAGTTCTACTGCCCCGGTCGGCAGGGGAGCCGGGCTCCGGGAGAGTCAGGCGGGTCTCGCCAGGGGGATGGAGTGGCCAAGGGGCGAGCCCAGAAAGGAACGGGGGCTCGAATACACGGAGCGCGCTCCCCGCTAGGAACCAGCGAACTTGCCATGTAACGACCCCAGCCCAGCCGGTACCTGTAGCCGCTTCCTCCGCTCGCTGGAGACACCGCCGAGCGGGACGCGCAGACAATGAGCCGCTTTCAGACGTGGCCGAGCCCCTGCGCGGCGGGAGGAGGCGGGAAGGGGCCGGTCCGCAGGCAGCGCCCCCCGTGGAGCGGGAGCAGGAGGCCCCGGGCACGGGGACTCAGACGCGCGGGGCGGAGCGGGGGGGTCGCTCGGTCCCTCCAGTCCGTGCCAGCTTGGACCCCGGCGATAGTGTCATGACTCATCGTGAACGCAGCAAACGGCGCCGGGGAGAGCCGCCAGGTGGGAAGGAGCAGGGCTGGGGAGAGCGGAGGGGACAGCATGTCCCTGCGGCCCCTAGGGGGGTGTCACCGTGGACTGCCCCCGCCCCAAGCGCTGACCCCGCAGCTCCCATGGGATGGGAACTGTAGCCAATGGGAGCTGCAAGGGTGACACCTGTGGACAGCAGCTCGCAGAGACCCGCGCCCTCACCCCTAGGAGCCGCTGCGAGAGTGGTGGTGGTGCGGGGTGTAGGTCGCTTTGGGAGCCATGCCACATGAGGTAAGCACCACCACCCTGACCCCCTTCTGCACCTCTACCCCCTGCCCCAGCCCAGGGCCCACACCCAGCACCCAAACTCCCTCCCAGAGCCCGACCGCTGCACCCTCTTCTGCACCAATCAAGGTACCTCACTTTATTTTCATTTACTTCCCATTACTTATAGTATAGGAGGAAGATAAAAAAAATGAAAAATGGGGAGGGGGGAGATAAGAGAGAATGTTCTTTTTCTTGGCTGTGTCCTGAGGGGAGGGCTGAAAATAAAGCTGCAAACAAAGCCCCACTAACTCTAAATCTGCCACTGCCTCAGGAGCAGGGAACGAGGATGTTTTGATGTGTCATTGGGCATTGCTGCATTTTCTGTTATTGTCTTTCCGACTTCATTGAGTAATGGACCTACACTGTCCTTAGTCTTCATCTTGCTTCTAATGTAGTTGTAAAAATTTTCTTGTTACCCTTTATGTCCCTAGCTAATTTAATCTCGTTTTGTGCCTTGGTCTTTCTACTTCTATCCCTACATGCTTGTGTTTGTTTTTTTTTAAAGCATCCTTCATAATTTAACCTAGTGTCCACTTTTTGTGGGATTCTTTTTTGAGTGTCAGGTGGTTGATGATCTCCTGGTTAAGCCAGAGTGGTTTCTTACCATACTTCCTATCTTTCCTATGAATTGGGATAGTTTGCTCTTGTGCCCATAATATCTCTGTAAACAACTCCGAAGGTTCCTAAACTTTTTCTCCCACTTAGACTTGCTTCCCATGGGATCTACTAATTCTCTGAGTTTACGAAAGTCTGCCTTTTTGAAGTCCATTGTCTTTATTCTGTTTTCCCTCTGACCATTCCTTAGAATCGTGAACTCTATTGTTTCATGATCACTTTCACCCAAGCTGCCTTCCACCTTCAATTCTCAACCAGTTCCTCGCTGTTTGTCAGAATTAAATCTAGAACAGCCTCTCCCCTAGTCAGTTTCTCCACATTCTGCTAAAACTGTGAAAATCACTCTGGTTACAGTGTGTATGGTAACACCCATTGTTTCATGTTCTCTGTGTATATAAATCTCCCCCCTGTATTTTCCACTGAATGCATCCGATGAAGTGAGCTGTAGCTCATGAAAGCTTATGCAAATAAATTTGTTAGTCTCTAAGGTGCCACAAGTACTCCTTTTCTTTTTGCGAATACAGACTAACACGGCTGCTACTCTGAAAACTTTCCATAACTGTTGCTCTTCGAGATGTGTTTCACATGCCCATTCCATTATGGGTGTTTGTGTGCTCCCATGCTGTCAGAGTTTTTACCCTTAGCAGAACCTGTCAGAGTGGCCCGAGTGCCTCTGCTGTCTTGTGCACATTGCATGGGCATAAAGGGCTGAGCTGCCACAGACCTCCTCAATTCCTTTCTATTGGGATTACTCCAAAAGAGTGGGGAAGGAGGGTGGGTCGTGGAATGGATATGTGCAACACACCTGTTTTTTCTTCAAGTGATTGCACACATCCATTCTACTGTAGTTGATTCACAAGCAGTCCCATCTGGAAGTGGGTTCACAGTCTATTTGAACAAGGACTGGAGGACCACTCATCCAAATTTAGCATCATCTCTAGATTGTTGAGATTGTATAGTAGGAAGCAAACTTGTCGTATTGGGATCCAGGAAGTGGGCGGGCGAAGCCCGTCCACTACTAAAGGATCCCCCCCAGCCTAAGAGTGGGATCCACAGGACCTGGAAAGCCAAATAATTACAGGGGACAACTAATGAACAACAGGGACAGGGGTGCAATTAAAGGGTCAAACGAAGGGAACCGGACGGGGACACCGAGCAGAGAACCCTGGACAGCGCTCACTGCTCTTCAAAGATGTCAAGGGAGTCAGTGGACGCCGCCCAGAGGAACTCTGCCTGGAGGTGTGAACGGACGGAGGATCGGAAATAGGCCCCACAGTCACAGGAGACTCCATCGGCCAACTTCCTCACTTTGGTTTTATAGATGGCAACTTTAGCAAGGGCCAGGAGGAGGCTGACCAGGAGGTCCCATGACTTGGTGGGGCCACGGACAGGGATGGAAGCAAACTTGTGATAGGAAGAACAGGTTGCCACTTGCCAAACATCTAATATGGGCACATGAACCAGAAGTGCCACAGAAGCCGCTTGGGATGTAGCTAAATGACCCAATACTCTGTCCAGCAGTTCCATGTTAGCCAATTGGTAATACAGGTGAATACAACTGGCTATCCATGAAAAAATCCTTTGTGTGGAAACGGGCTGCCCTTCATTCTGTCCTCAAATTCAAAAAACAATTGAGACAAAGACCAAAACACTTAAAGTTCTTCTGTCTATAGTGTGCAGTAACTCCTCTCCCTTATTACTGTTAGCATATAGATATTCAGGCCTGTCTGTAAAGGCCTATACTCTAAGAATTTAGGTGTATTCTTATCACTTGGCTAGTTATAGAGGTATAAAAGAAAGAATCAAAATCACTGTCTGCCGGTGTAAGAACCTTCTCTTACTGTGACCGTCTGAGGCCCTGTTCTTAGGCTAAGGCCTTTGGTTAAGCAACAGAGGCAGCCATAAACTGGGAAACGAATGTCAGATCCTCACATTCCAAACTAATCACATTGAAATAAGGTGCTATTGGGCTGTTAGGAATACAGTCCTGTCCTGATAATGCCTATCGCCTCTAGAGAAAGGGAAGTGCCTAGAAGATGTAAAAGAAAACTTAGTTTGATAGCATCCTGTCTGGCAAGAACTCACTTATCAATAGCTGGGATGTGAAATCCTCATTTCTGTGTTTGTTCTATCACTGTAGTCCCCATTTCCCCATTGTTTGTCTATATAATCTGTTTCTGGTTCTGTGATTGTTTCTGTTTCCTGTATAATTAATTTTCCTGGGTGTAAACTAATTAAGGTGGTGGGATATAATTGGTTAAATAATCATATTACAATATGTTAGGATTGGTTAGTTAAATTTCAGTAAAATGATTGGTTAAGGTATAGCTAAGCAGAACTCAAGTTTTACTATATAGTCTACAGTCAGTCAGGAAGTGGGTGGAGGTGGAATCATGTTTGGCTAAGGGCAGGAATGGGAACAGGGACACAGGTGTAAGGCTCTGTGGTGTCAGAGCTGGAAAGGGGGACACTAAGAAAGGAAACTGGAATCATGCTTGCTAGAAGTTCACGCCAATAAACATCAAATTGTTTACACCTTTGGACTTCGGGTATTGTTGCTCTCTATTCATGCGAGAAGGACCAGAGAAGTAAGTGGGTGAAAGAATAAGCCCCCTAACAATTACCATAAGGCTTTGGGAAGAATATCCATATATAAATTGATATGAAAAGAGGAGATCACTTTCGTAAGGAACCTTGAATGGGAACAAAGGCAGACTTTATCTGTATAAAAAAACCTTGTATATGGAGGATGTGATATTAATGACCTCAACTCCCCTACTCTCATGGCTGATGTAATGGCTATTAAAAATGCTGCCTTCATAGAAAGATGTAACAGACAGCAGGTTGCTAGAGGCTCAAAGTGGCGACCCATCAGCTTTGTTAAGACTAAGTTCAGTCTCCATGTTGGAACAGTGCTCTGTATAAGTGGAAACATCCTGTCCAAGCTAAGACATTATCTGATTAAAATATGACCATATCAATCATTGTTGCAACCACTGTTATTTATTTGCAACAAATCTTGTACAAAATGTAGCATGTAAGATGTCTATGAAAAGGTTATGATTTGCTCGTTATGATTATGCTATCTGCATGCATGTATCTTTTTTGTATTTGAAATTATAAGTATTGGCCCTATAGCTGAGCTTCAAATGTTTGCTCCTGGGGTAATGCCCCACAAGGTATTTAGCTCACACAACTTGGAGGGACTGTTCAAATTAAGTGGCTCATCAAGAAATACTTAACAATGGGACATGCCCATCTGAATGGACTGTCCTGTAAACATACTGTCTGAAGTACAGGTAATGGCTTCCTGCTATAACTAAATGAAATTGGGCATGGACAGGTGACTTGCCAATGTGACTCCATACTCCCATCTTTTATCTGTAATTTTCCACTAGCTGTGTTAAGGTCTTTGTTTAAAACAATGGGTTTCCCTCCACATGGTGTCCTAGAAACACCTCCATTTTGCCTCTTTCCTGCTCAAACCTCTAAACTATGAACTTGTACTAATGGAAGCATTCTAACCAAGGGACTGAGGTCCTTCCAGTGATTTGAAAGCAACCAGAAACTTATCAAGGCAGCAGTTTATTCCATAACTGCTACAAGCCTAAACCAAAAACTTTGCAATTTACAGTATGTATTTAATTCCTTTAACCAATTTTAACTCTCATGGTTCTCTCTCTTTTTCTTTCTTTTTATAAATAAACTTTTAAAAGTTAAATACTAAAGGACTGGCATCAGCGTAAATTTTTGGGTAAGATCTGAGTTATATATTGACCTGGGTTTGTAGCTGGTCCTTTGGGATCAAAAGAACCTGTCATTTGATTAAATTGGTTTTAAAGAACCACTCATCTCTATGTCTAATGTTTTCAATGGTAATACAAGGACTGAGATGCCTAAGGAAACTGCTTTTATGACTTCTTGTTAGCCAGTGTTGTAAAACAGAAGTTTACTTTTGTTGTTGGTTTGGTATATCCTATGGGGGATTAGCCACCAGTCTTGGGGTGTTTCTGCCCTATTTCTCAGAACTTTGTCCTGAATTTGGCACTCTCAGTTGTGATCCAAAAAGGCACGGTTACAGTAGTGTAGTCAGCAGGATCCACAGAACCAGGTCAATTAAGCTTTGGATCAAAACCCCATGCTATTCAAAATTTGCATTTTGATATTGAGAGTTTTAAAAGTTAAACATCAGTGACCATAAGCCAGAAGGCATCAGCAGAAGCAATCAAACTGCAGGCCCTGTGTATTGAACATGTACAAAGAATGGCATATCTTCGAATGCAAGAAAAGCAAGCTGTAGAGAAAGCCAAGCAAGCTGAAGAGAGGGTTCACCAGATGCAACAAGAAAATGGCAGATTTAAGCTCCAAATTAAAAAAGCAATGGAAAAACAGCAAAAATGATATCATCTTGAAAGTCCAGTTTATAACAATGTTGGTATGTTCTATGATTCTAAGCTGTTGCCTGTGTTTAACTAGTTTTTCTTTTGCCAGGGAAAAGGTCTCTCTAACCTGGAGAAGGTGGAAAATAGCTGTTTGTCTGTGCAGAAGAGCAGTTTATATGTGAATAAAGTTTCTGAATGTCTGTCTAATATCTCAGAAGTGAATCTGGAATTAGATGAAGCACAGGGAGAACTCATTGATCAGGAAAATGTTTCTCTATCCCTAATTGAGGAAAAAAGGGGTAGATTTTTTGTGGATGATTGATTGTGGGCAAATAAAGCTTGTGAAGGTAAGCCTGAACAAGGTGGAAGTGATTTGTTTACAGCAGTTCAGTGTAATACGACTATCTGTAGAGAATAACCACCAGTTTGTTTTGTGTCTGCCCTATTTCTCACCAGTTTGTCCTCAATTTGGTATTCTCAGTTGTATCCCAGGGAGGCATGGTTACACAAGCCCTTTAAAAAATCTTACAACCATCAGGTTGGAAAAAGGGAAGCAGTTATCCACAGGCAGGTGAAATGCCAATATAGCTGCTTGGTGTACACTAATTGAGCTGCTCACTAAACCTGGATGTTTCAGATACAAAAGATAGTCCAGCACATGCTGAATAGATGCAAGGATTGGGGAGAACCCTTTCAGCCTCGACCTGACAGAAAACCTTTTCCACTTAGCAAGGTAACTTGACCTTGTTGATGTTTTTCTACTCTTCAGCAGTACCTCCTGCAACTCTCTGAAGCAGGATGCCTCCGCCGATGTTAGCGATGACGTCTCTAGGCCCTCCGGGGACGAGCTTGGAGGTTGGGGTGAAAGAAGTAGCTGCGATTCTGCAAAACTAGGTCTGTGTGAAGAGGGAATAACAGTGGGGGACTGATTGAGAGGTCCAAGAGCTATGAAAACCAGTGCTGAGGGAGCCATGCAGCGGCCATCAGTATAAGACTGGCCTTGTCCTGTTTAACCTTGCACAGAACTCTGGGCAGAAGAGGGATGGGAAGAAAAGCATAGAGCAGACTCTCTGATCACAGAAGTAGAAAAGAACTTGTCTGTGAGCTGGGGCTGTCTCCTGCTCTGGAGCAGAACTGGTGACATTTTGTGTTGTCCTTTGTTGCGAACAGATCCACTTGGGGAGCTCCCTAGAGCTGGAAAATGGACCTTGCTACATCTGTGCAAAGGGAACACTTGTGGTGATGAATAAAAAAACTGCGCAGGGACTCTGCCAGCATATTTGGACCCCCAGGAGGTGGGCTGCTTTCAGAAGTATAGAGTTGCTGATACAGCAGTCCCAGAGCAGGATTGCTTTTTGGTGGAGTAGTAAGGACCAGGCTCCCCATTGCTTGTTTACATAGAACATGGTGATTGTACTGTTGGTCTGCATCAATCCACCCCTTTCCCTGATGCGAGGAGGGAACAACATGCAAGCTAAAGGAATAAACAACAGGGAGCAGTGGGCTATGCATAGATTGAGATCTTGGGGAGACCAGAGACCCTGTGTCAACAGGTGTCGCATGTGAGCCCCACCACCCCAGCTACAAGGCATTCATTTGTGGGTGGGACTGTTCTTAATGTTTCCTCTGAATACTGTAGGGGTGCCTCAGTTTCCCCTATGCATGTCTTAAGTCTCTAGGTGGTGGGATAAGGGGGTGTAATTGTTGCAGAGCAAAGGGCCAGTGTACATAAATGGCCGACACTCTGTCGCCTGGCAACTGATGGCCTGGGCCCTTCCCCCCTGCAAGGTGAGAGCTAAAGGGTTGGAGAACAAAGGAATCAGGTGACCTCCTGGCCCGGGAAAGGGACAAAGCCCAGAGGAGGAGGGACTGGAGGGGAAGTCAGTTTGGGCTGGCTGTTGTCTGGCTCACTGCCCCCCAAAATGGACCTGGCTGAGGGGTCCTGTTCTCTGTACCTACAAGCTCTGTTTTAGACTGTGTTCCTGTCATCTAATAAACCTCTGTTTTACTGGCTGGCTAAGAGTCACATCTGACTGCAAAGTTGGGGTGCAGGAATCTCTGGCTTCCCCAGGACCCGGCCAGGGTGGGCTCGCTGTGGGAAGCGCACGGAGGGGCAGAGGATGCTGAATGCTCCAAGGTCAGACCCAGAAAGTTGGAAGCTGTGGGAGCTTTTTGCCGTGAAGACAGGCTGCTCTCAGAGAGGAGACTTCACCAGAGTCCTGACTGGCTTCGTAGGGAGCAGTTCCAGAGCACTGACCGGGGACTCCGTGACACCATTACTAAGGAAAGAGAGTGCTGAGATGGGGCTAAAGCAGGGATGGGCAAACTTTTTGTCCCAAGGACCACATCTGGGTGGGGATATAGTAAGCAGGGCCATGAATGTAGGGCTGGAGCAGGGGTTTGGGGTTCGTGAGGGAGTGTGGGAAGGTGTGTGGTGTGCAGGAAATGGCTCAGGGCAAGAGTGCAGGAAGGGTGCGGGGTGCGGCAGGGGGCTCAGGGGTTTGGGGTGCCTGAGGGATGCAGCAGGGGTCTCAGGGCAAAGGGTTGGGGTGCAGCAGGGGGTTGGGGGCTCAGGGCAGGAGCTTGGGGTGCAGGAGGAGCTGTGGGGGACGGTGCCTGCAGGTGAGGGCAGCACACAGAGCCCTCTGCTCCCCTCCCTCCCTCGGACCATGTGGTGCTGGCTGCTTCTAGGAGCAGTGTGGGGCCAGGGCAGGCAGAAGCCTGCCTTAGTCCCACTGTGCCACGGTTCTGGCAATCCTGCGTGCTGGATTGCAAGCCCTGATGAGCCGAATCTGGCCCACAGGACATAGTTTTCCCTCCCCTGGGCTAAAGGAACTCCTCTGCATACACTGGTTGGGTCTAGCCACAGTCTAGGGACAGATATGTTAGTGCACATACCAAATGTTAAAAGAAAAGGAGTACTTGTGGCACCTTAGAGACTAACAAATTTATTAGTCATCCACCCTCCATCTAACTCTTTTCCATCAGCCTTCTGCCTCAAGTTCCCTGTCACAGAGAGACTGACCCCTTTAAAGGGATATGGGTCCCACTTGTGCCATAATTAGCTGTCTCACAGCCTGAGGGGGCTGGGCTTCAGAGCCCTAGCTCCAGCTCAAGGCACAGCTTCAAAGCACTGTCTACTACTGTCTACTAGAGCTATTTTTAGAGTGCTAGGGCAAGCCCCGAGTCCAACAACCTGGGCTGGGAGGCTTGCTCCCACGGGCTCCAAAATGCTGCGTAGACATACCTATTGAGGCCAGGGGACAGCCTGATCAGCACCTGGGCCTCATAAAAAGGCAGAGAACAGAGTCTGGTAAAGAAACCACAGGGAAGCTCTGAAGTAGGGTCTGGAAAAAGCAGGAGACTTCATTGAAGCAGCCTGTGAGTCAGGGCTGTCTGCCAAAGCAGGGAACGCTGAAAGGTAGTCCAGAGAAGCTGAGACTATGAGAGGACTCAGTGCTCTATCCCAGAGCAGAGAGATTTACAGGTAGCCCAGAAGAAGCTGAGAACTGAAGAGGAGATCAAGCAGGCAGGGCCATCCCTAAGGGGTGTGGGATCTGGGACATAGGCGCTGAGTTTCTATCTGTCAGAAGGCGCTCCTCCCCCCGCAAGACCCGAACCCCACTCCATCCCTTTCCCCAAGGCCCCACACCATCTCTTTCCACCCCCTCCCCTTTCCGCCCTCTCCCCAGAGTACATGGCGCCCTCGCTCCTCCCCCCTCGCACCCAGTGCTTCCAGACGAAACAGCTGATCAGCAGTAGGCACTGGAAGGGAGCCGAATGGTGGGCAGAAGGGGCTGGGGGGAAGGGGAGGTTGGTAGGGGGGCTCCTCCTCGATCACCCCCCTGCCCACATCACCTCCCCATCCACCTCCTCATGAAGTGCGGGATCTCCTAAAGTGCAGGGCCTGGGATGGTCGCCCCAATTGGCCATACCCTAGGGACAGCTCTGCAAGCAGGGAAGACCAAGCAGCCCCGGTTTTCAGTTCTTCCACTCACCAAAAGTTGTTCACTTGACCTGGTCTTCACCAAGCACTGCTCTCTCTCCAGTCTCTCTGCTGCTGCGATCCTCTCTCTCCAGCTATGTGGCCTCTTTCTGCACCACCAGTCTCCCCCCTTCCTCACATGCCATCACTCTGCCTTTCTGTGACTTCCAGTCCATCAGCACTAACTTCTTGTCCACTCTCAGTCCTTCCCTCCCTGCCATTGATATGGTTGTTTAGTCTCTCCGTGCTTCACTCCTGCTTCCATTTCTTTCTCTGCATAGGATCTTGCTGATTTCTTCTGAGAGAAAACTGGCAAAATAAGATGCGACGTATGATCCCCTACAACTCGTCTCCTTCTCTCAAGTCATAGACAGAGAAATTTCTCATCTGCTCTCCTCCTCTAATCCCTCTACTTGCTCCAGAGACCCCATCCTATCTCCTGAACTCCCTCATGTCCCCTTCTATCTGCTACCTTACTCTTCTCCTTAATCTTTCACTCACCTTATAATACAAGTACACTTTAGTCTCATCTTTAAAAAAACAAAAACAAAAACCCACCAGCCTTGACCCCACTTGCCTCTCCAACTACTGCCCCATTTCCCCTCTCCTTTTCACCTCAAAGCTCACTGAAAGCACTGTTTTGTTATCAGATTTGCCTGTTACTTTGGGGTACACTCATTTATTAGGTTTACTCTTTTGGGGGGGGAGGTTCTGTAATTCTATCAATGTACTGCTTGTTTCAGAGTAGCAGCCGTGTTAGTCTGTATTCGCAAAAAGAAAAGGAGTACTTGTGGCACCTTAGAGACTAACAAATTTATTTGAGCATAAGCTTTTGTAAGCTACAGGTCACTTCATCGGATGCATTTATGCTCAAATAAATTTGTTAGTCTCTAAGGTGCCTCAAGTACTCCTTTTCTCTGTACTGCTTGTGTCACTTGTGTTCTCATACAGAGCTCTACTTCTGCAAATTCCCTCCCAATGGAGCTATCCTGCAAGACCTAGGTTCCCCAGAGCTGTGTTCTTCCAGTCCCAGAATCAGATGAACACACACATTACACAGCATGTCTGAGAGGACTGGGTTAATCAGCACTCCCAAGCTGACCCCTTATATGTCCCTAGACTCAGTAGGCTGGGTCAAGCAGCACTTCCAAGCTGTGACTCTTATGCCATGGGCACTGCCCCGGAATAGAGTATGTTTGAGCAGGCTGGGTCAAGCGGCACTTTGAATCTGCCACCCTCATATGTCCCAGGTTCAGCATGTCCCTATCCCCACTTTCACATTACAATTGTTCTGGTAGTAACCCACTTGATGAGCAAACCCCACAGGATTTTTGGGCGCTGCAGGGATCTTTAGCTTAGGTATGAGAAGCATTGCTGCAGAGCTAATGAGGAAGCCAAAAAACACCCACAGGGAGGGGGGTGGGGGAGAAGCAACCAGCTTAACCATGAAAGTTATTTACTGCCAGGTAACCACAGAGAAGTCAAACAAACAAAACCGTTATAATATTAAATCTAACTTAAATTTGATTATAAAAGTCAGGTTTAGAAATCTATAACTGATCACACAAGTCAGGGTTAGAAGGCTAGAGAGAGAGAGAGGTGGTAGCTTGAGGGTCTGGAGTGCTGGAGACAGGCAGAGCCCCCAGCACGATCAGTCAGGAGAAGATAAAGTCCCAATAGAACTGATGCAGACTTTGGATCCAGGCATCTGAACACTTACTTTAGTATGGGTTGGGGTTTTTGTAGGGAAGAACAATGGTTCAAGTACACTAGAAATGGTTTTGAAAACACTAGATTTGTTTGTGGGTAGGTATACTCAAGGGAGTATACCAAAGTTGTTTTGTTCAGGCTAGACAATAGGAGCTGATCATTCCTGGCTATGGGTGGTGTTCCTTCGAGGGAGCTCACAATGCAATTAGGCAACTTCAGTATTTTGGATACCAATAGAGGATTTATTACTAGAATTGGTCCGATAACTTCTGAGCTGGGAGCGTGCAGGGGTGGGTTCATTAATATCTGGAACAGAGATCCCGCATCATGCAGTGCTTCCCTGCTTTTCTGGTCCCAGAGTTTCATGTGGTTCTTGCCTTGGAATCTCTGTTCTCAATTCTGTATGCTAATGGGGATGCCTCCCTGTCCCATCTTAGATGCAAATGAGGCTAGGGGAATTTCTGTAATCCTGTCACCCTTGTCCGGAGGGGTTTAGGTGCGATTCCCACTGCCTTTTCATTGCTTTTTGTAAATCTTTCTTCTGGTTGGCTTTAGTTCAAGAGAGGCTGTCAGGGGAGGAAGGTCTTTTGTGAGTCAGACAGATTGGGTACTGCGCCCTGGTTCCCCAAGAACACAGAGCTGATAGGTAACAGTTTATGATCAAGTATCGGGGGGAGCCGTGTTAGTCTGTATCTACAAAAACAACAAGGAGTCTGGTGGCACCTTAAAGACTAACAAATTTATTTGGGTATAAGCTTTCGTGGGTAAAAACCCCACTTCTTCAGATAGTTTACAATCACTGTCTGAAGTTCCTTTCCTCCAATTCCACCCTAGACCCTCTCCAGTCTGACTTCAGCCCCTAGCACTCCACTGAATCCCTTTTCCAGTATGACGGAATATACCCGTGTTCAACCCTACACACTATTGTATTAATTTTTGCACAAAGCATGTCTTTTCAGGTATCATTTGAAAACTCATAATGTGCTGGTCACTATTGTTCTGATAAAATGTGTGGCAACACTGTATGTAAAGTTATAAGATTTCCCTGTATGATGTCCTTAACACATGTTCCAAGCCCCACAGCCCTGCCCAGACTGAGGTTGGCAAATATCTGCCCTAAACAAAGGAATGTCTGTTATGCTTAATTTTCATTTAAGTAGTAAACAGTCATCAAACAGGAAGGGAAACAAAGAAGACTCATACAGGTGAGGAAAAGCCATCAGGAAACATCTTTCTACATAGACTGCATCCTAGTGCCCAGCTGGAAATATTTTTCGAGAGAGGAACTGAAACTATAAAAAGGAGGGTCAAGCACCCCAAGACACCTCCCTCTCTCTCCCTGCCCATTGCATTCACTCCACCTGAAGCAACAAAAGAAGCATTTGTTTGTCTCTGGGGGAAGGATCCTGACCTACATGTTCTGGTCAGAAAGACTGAAAAGCTGAAAGCATGTGGTAAGAAACTTTGCTTGAATCTGATACAGTCTGTTAGTTAGGTTTTATTAAACGTCTTATCTTTGTTTTTCTTGTAACCATTTCTGACCAATATGCCTCATTATTTATACTCACTTAAAATCTACCTCTTTTCAGTTAATAAACTTGGTTTACAATTTTATCTAATCCAGTGTGTTTAAACTGAAGTGCCTGAAAAAGCATTTGAGATAATAAGCTGATACAGTATTTCCGGACTTAAAATATTTTGTATTGTCCAGGAGAGAGCTGGACAGTACAGGACATATTTCAGGGTGGGGTGGGGAAATCTGGGACAGAGTGTGTTGGGGTTACCCTGCAGTATACCCAAGGCTGGTAAGAGCCAGAATGTAACCCAAGCATGGGTGGCAGGCTGCTGTTACAGACAGACACTCAAGGGGTGGCTTGCATGCTGGAAGGCTGTTTGAGAGTGGCCCAGGTGGGAGCTACTTCAGCAAGGCATTGTAAGGCACCCAAGATTGCAGGGAAAGGGTAACACACCTGCACATTAGTCTTGATTGTACCCTGGTATGTCACAGCCAGGTTCTCTGATACCCTTTTGCTAGCCAAAGTGCAGAACCAGTACTCCACTCTCATTCTCCTCTATCTGTCAGTTCCTTTTGATACCATTGACCATGCTCTTCTTGAAATCTTGTCCTCTCTTGGCTTCCATGATTCTGTCTTCTCCTGGTTCTCCCCCTACCTCTCTAATCATGCCTTCAGCATGTCCTTCAGAGGATACTTCTCAACCCTCCTTTAAAAAAAATTTTTTTTGGGGGGGGGGGGGGCGAGTTCCACAGAGTTTTGTACTTCTCCCTCTACACCTTATCGCTGGTAATCTCATCCACGAATAAAAATTAAACTATCATCTCTACTGTGATGAATCACAGATCTAATCTGTACTCTAGACCTGTTTCCTTCTGTCCAAACTAAATTTTTGGTCTCTCTCTCACATCTCCCTGTAGATGTCTAGCCTTCACCTCAAGCTCAACATGGCTAAAAGAGAGCTCTTAATCTGTCCCCTACCCACTCCCCCCACCTCCTTTCTCTATCACTGTGGACACCATCATCCTGCCTGACATTCAGGTACATAACCTGGGTGTCATCTTCCACTCAGACCTCTCTAGGTCCTCACATCCAGGCTATATCTAAGTCTTGCTGATTCTTTCTGCATGACATCTAACATATGGTCTTTCTTATCAATTCACACAGCTAAAACTCTTATCCAGTCCTGCATCTTAATTACTGAAACATCCTTTCCTTTGGCCTTGACAAATGCAATCTTGCCCTGCTCATCTCCATTCAGAATGCCGATGCTTTGACCCTGTAACTACTCTCTTTGAATCCCTCCACTGACTCCCCCCCCCTCTATTGCACCAAATGTAAGATGCTTATACTCACTTTCAAGGCTTTTAATGACCTGTGCCATCCTACCCATCATCTCTAATTCATGATCAAGATGTTGACTCTCTCCTCTGATTGGCCAATGATACCTCCCTCCATCACCACTTGTTAAATTTTCAGGCAAGCACCTTTGTGCTCCCCCCCATCCCATGATGTTCTTCATGCTTGAGAGGTGCCTCCAGTAAACAGTCACAAAGCTACCCCATTAACCGCTTTTAACCTCGTCCTTAAAAGACTCTCCTTTGCCATGATGCCAACAAAACAAACAAACAAACAATGGCTGCACTGTTGGTGTACTGGTACCACTGCCTATCATGCTGGCCAGTACAGTCTCAATGCTTCCTTGTATTCACCTATCTGTTAGTACCCATTTGTCATCAATGATCATACTTTAAATTGTACTTTTGGTTAGGGACAATTCTTTTGTCCTGTGCTTGTACAGCACCAAGCACAATAGGGTCCTGGTCCATGAGTAGGTGCTGTGGTAATACAAATAAATAATAAAGTCCCAAAATGATAATTAATGTTCCCACATCAACCTTAAGTCTGCCCATCATCCAATTAAAAATGACACCTAATATTGCATTTTCAAAATATTTGGCATTTAATAAAACCTAATTTATATCATGTTAACATTCTGTCCTCAAAACAAAGAAGCAACACAGAAAGCAACAGGATTGTTGCCTGTTATGATTTTGGAACATGGACATTAACATTCCAGGCCAATGAAAGCATATGTTGAACCACAACATCTTGGGAAGTGTGCCGTTGCCTCTTCCCCATTCTTTTAAAATCTCTCCCCTCCCATTCCCACTCCTCAACACATTTAATGGCTTAATAGAACTTGAGTTTTCAGAACTGATTGGTGGTGCCTTTATATACAAAACTAAGACAGTATACGTAGTTTACATAGTTACTGTTACCATGTGGCTTTCAATTATTATATTGTGTATTTTAGACAAATTAAAAGCATATCTGATCAGCCAAAGGTGGTATAGATTTCAGCAGAACAGGTGCCATGTTGGCTTGAATGGGTTTTGAAATGCAGTCATATTGCAAAGATAACATTCTTCTTGAACTGTCAAAAATGTGAGAGCACACACTAATCACAAAGCAGTGATTAATCACAAAACAGTGCTCTCTCACAGCAATGTGATATCTACTAAATACAAAGAAATAAAAATGTCCAGACACGCTAGACTGTTGTAGCATTAACAGAACATGATCCAGAATGTAATTTACAAAGTTCCCCATCTTCAGAAATATGAGAATTCTAAAGAGAATGAAAATTAAGTAGACTTTCTTATCCTGAGTGTCTTTAAAGTCATTTCAGGCATTTGCTCAGGACTGGTGCTGTTTATAAGAGGAAACTGGCAACACTGGTATTGTGGTCAGCACCTGATTCTGGAACACAAAGATTTTTACCCTGTCAAATACCCAAAGAAAGATAAGCAGGATACTAACATACTGGATCCAGGCAAATTTGATCATTTCCCAGAAACCTGGCTGATATGTAGTAAGAGTCAAGGAGCGTTACATAGGAAGCATCTGAAACGTCTATTACACCAACTAAACTTGAAAACTTAAAATTAAATCCAGCACAACTGAATAGAAGTATGTATGTACATCTGGAGAAGGAAGAGGTTAGAAATAAATCCAGAAAAAAAATTTGACTAAGGGAATTGAACATTCTTTTCATAACCATTGAAAGATGGAGCCATAACAGAGCTAGAACAGGTTTCTAAAACTGCATTAATGTTCCAAGCACAAGTTGCTGCACCTTAGGATCTACATATTTGCCAAGAAAAGTTTAGGAACATTTCCACTCCTTTGATATTACATACAGATGAAGTGGGACAGACACTGTATTTTAAGTGCAGAACATTGTTAAATACCTTGTTACCTCAATGGAGTTCACATAACTGCTAAAGGATATAAAATAACCTCCACTGGGTAATGGATAGTGGCATTAATCACAAATGGCGCATCTGCTGCTCTTCCTACCAGCCAAACAGGGTTGGGATCAGAAAGAACTGTTGTTACTGCAATGAAAAAAGAATGAAGGCTCTTAAGGGGCCTTTCAAACTGATACCCAAAACACAAATCCCCAGAGAACAGCCACCAAACATTGTTATATGTCATCACAGATAAACTGTCCTGGGATTGGTATCCATTAGTTCAGACTTACCATTTCTATCTTGATATGCTGCAACGATGTTAGTGAGATCATAGTCACTTGCAAAAGGGCTGGTGCCATTGATCACAGATACCTGTTACACAAGATGATACTTTAATGCCAATATAAAACCTTCATGCCCCACTCTCCAGAAAGCTGCTTTTATCAAATTTGTTGCACAAAGCGGTTCTGTCTGTAAAGATAAATAATCCCATACCTTGGTCTGAATGGCTTGGCAGCCACAGGACCTTCTCCCACCCTCCAGCTCAGCAAACACACCTTAGTTTAGAAATTCTGGGTAGGGGTAATTCTGGTCATTACTGATGCAGAAAGGGTAATGAGAAGAAAAAGGGAGAAAGGTTCTCCTCACATTGTATCTGATGTCTGTTCCACAATGGCTAAGTGACTGCCTCTGGTGCAATTTCAGGTCTCCGTTCACATAAAGCTGGGACCCTGGAATAGGGGAAGACGACTGGATAAAAGCCATGCTCTGCATCACAAACGTTGACATCCTCTGAAACAGTGAACAGTAGATACAACTGAATATAAGAAAACTCTCCAAAGATCTTCTACCTTTGTAAGTCTACAGAATTTCCGTATGGGTTTTATTTTACATCTTCTAGGCTCTTAAATTTTAGTGTCAGATAATTTTAGACATGAGGCTTCAGAGATTCCAAGGTCAGAAGGGACTACTGTGATCATCTTTTAGACTGACCTCCTGTATAAACACAGTCCATAGAACTTCCCCCCAAATAGTTTCTACAGAAGAGGTGGGCAAACTACGGCCCGCGGGCCACATCCGGCCTGGGGGAGCATCCTGCCCGGCCCCTGGCTCCTACCCTGCTGTCCCCCCTCCCCTGCAGCCATGCCGCTGTGCAGTTTGCACCTGCCCACCTCCCAGGCTTTCCAATAAGCCTGTCCTGCCGCTCCGAGCGGCCTGGTAAGGGGGCAGGGGGAGCAGGGGGTTGGATAAGGGGCAGAAGATCCTGGGGGACAGTTGGATGGGGTGGAGGTGGGGGGACAGTCAGGAGACAGGGAGCGGGGTTGGATAGGATCCCATGGGGTTGAGGGGTCCCGGGAGCAGGGGTACAGGGAGCAGGGGGGGTTAGATAGGGGGTGGGGTCCTGGGGGGGCAGTTAGGGACAGAGGTCCTGGGAGGGGGCAGTCAGGGGACAAGGAATGGGGGGGGGGTTGGATGGGTCGGGAGTCCTGGGGGGGCCTGTCAGGGGGCGGAGGTGAGGATGGGGGTCGGGGCGGTCAGGGGACAGGGGGGTTGGATAGGGGATGGGGTCCGGGGGTTGGTTAGGGGCAGGGGGTCCCAGGAGGGGGCAGCAAGGGGACAAGGAGCGGGGGGGGGGGTTGGATGGGTCGGAGGTTCTGAGGGGGCAGGGGGCAGGAAGTGGGAGGGGGCGGGTAGGGGGTGGGGGCCAAGCTGTTTGGGGAGGCACAGCCAGCTGGCCCTCCATACCGTTTCGCAACCCCGATGTGGCCCTCGGGCCAAAAAGTTTGCCCACCCCTGTTCTACAGCACATCTTTTAGAAAAAACATCCAATCATGATTTAAAAATGGTCAGGGATGGAGAATTTACCATGACCCTTGGTAAATTGGTCCAATGGTTAATTACCCTCACCATTAAAAAATTACACATTATTTCCAGTCTGAATCTGTCTAGCTTCACCTTTCAGCCACTGGACTGCATTGTACCTTCCTCTGCTAGACTGAAGAACCCATTATTAAATATTTGTTCTCCGGATAGATATTTATAGACAGGAATTAAGTCATCCCCTAACCTTCTCTTTGTTAAACTAAATAGATTCAAAGAGTTCAATCTATCTCTATATGGTATGTGTTCTAATTCTTTAATCATTGTGGTTCTTCATAGATTCATAGATACTAAGGTCAGAAGGGACCACTCTGATCATCTAGTCCGACCTCCTGCACAGCGCAGGCCACAGAATGTCACCCACCACTCCTATGAAAAACCTCACCCATGTCTGAGCTATTGAAGTCCTCAAATCATGGTTCAAAACTTCAAGGAGCAGAGAAGCCTCCCTCCAGTCAACCATGCCCCATGCTACAGAGGAAGGCAAAAAAACCTCCAGGGCCTCTCCAATCTGCCCTGGAGGAAAACTCCCTCCTGACCCCAAACATGGCAATCAGCCAAACCCTGAGCACATGGGCAAGATTCACCAGCCAGATACCCAGGAAAGAATTTTCTATAGTAAATCAGATCCCATCCATCTAATATCCCATCTCAGGGGATTTGGCCTATTTACCCTGAATATTTAAAGATCAATTACTTACCAAAATCCCATTATCCCATCATACCATCTCCTCCATAAACTTATCGAGTAGAATCTTAAAACCAGATAGATCTTTTGCCCCCACTGCTTCCCTTGGAAGGTTATTCTTCTTTGAACCCTCTCCAATTTATCAACATCCTTCCTGAACTGTGGGCACAAGAACTGGCCATAGCATTTCAGCAGTCATATCAGTGCCAAATACAGAGGTACAACAATCTCTACTTCTACTCGAGATTCCTCTCTTTATGCACTGCAGGATCACATTAGCTCTTTTGGCTACAGTGTCACACTTGGAGCTTATTTTCAGCTTATTATCCACCATGACCCCGAAATCTTTTACATAGTCACAATTCCCAGGATAGAGTCCCCCATCCTATAAGTATGACCTTCACTCTTTGTTCCTAGATGAATACATTTACATTTAGCCATATTAAAACATATATTGTTTGCTTGCACCCAGTTTACCAAGCAATCCAGATCGCTCTGAATCAAGTGACCTGTCCCCTTTATCATTTACTGCTCCCTCAATTTTTGTGTCATCTGAAAACTATCAGTGACGATTTTATGTTTTCTTTAAGGTCATTGATAAAAAAAATATTAAATAGCATGGAGCCAAGAACCAATCCCTGCGGGACTCTATTGGAAACACACCCACTCAATGACAATTCCCTGTTTACAATTACATTTTGAATCCTATCAGTTAGCCAGATTTTAATCCATTTACTGTGTGCCATGGTTCATTTTATATCATTTTAGTTTTTTAATCAAAATGTCATGCAGTACCAACTCAAATGCCTTTCAGAAGGCTATACAAATGTATTTTTTTGGTTATTAGAAGTTAACTACTTTAACTGCTACTCAAACTAGTTTATAGAAGCCCCACAGAATTCTACATGTCACACCAGGGAATCCAACATTTTATTGCTGATGAAAAAGACAAAAATTTGGCCATGAAGTAGGTGGCTCCTTGGCCCTTTTTGGCCATGTAACCTACTGGAAGATTCCTACATTAATTTATTATAAGGGCAAAGCATGAAGAATTTCAGAACCTTCCACATATTAATAATTGCCACAAAAAAACCCAACCTTTGTTAACATACAGTTAAGGTTGACTGGTAGTGCACCTATACTTAAACCTCTAAAAACAAGGAAATATAAAGTTATGGTAAAGGACTCCCAGACCACGCTGCTATGCAAGCCTAAGTCTTCTTCTCTGCAACTGGCAATAAACATCAGGACAAAACAAAATCTGACCTATCCCTAACAAAATCTGCCATTTCCTGTGTCATCTTGTGTCCAACACAATGCTTTACAATTATTCCTCATCTTAACACCTACTGAAACCTCACTATGGCAGGTGTAGCTGGCACCTGATCTAAGGATTAGTTGCAGCAAGTTGCCAAAGCTTGTGCTCCCATTTCAGAAGAGGTGCATGTGCAGGAACAGGTGCAACTAGGGTGACCAGATAGCAAATGTGAAAAATCAGGAAGCGAGTGGGAGGGCAATAGGTGCCTATATAAGGAAAAGTCCCAAATATCGGGACTGTCCCTATAAAATCGGGACATCTGGTCACCCTAGGTGCAACTAAAGAAACGAGAGATCCCTTTTTTCTGGACTGTGATATGCAGGAGGTTCAAGCAGATCACAACAGACACTTGGCTCTAAAATCTAAGAACATATGAAAGAGTTGTAAGAATATCTGCTAAAATGGCTGCCACCATCACCCCTAAAGGCTGACATTTCACTAGGTACAGCAAGAAGGTAAGGGAATATACGTATGCAACATCCTTTTCTAACAAACTCTTGCATATTCTCAGTACCCACCAGAACACCACAGTTGCACTGGCATTCACACAGTGACATACACTCTGTCTTCTGCACTGTACTACTTCCTTGGAGAGTTCTAGCAATTGGGTGACATATGCACCAGAAAGCTCAGTCAGGAGTAACCAAAGATGATGTCCCTTTGGTTGGAAAGTAGGGAGAAAAATCAAACATTGATTTAGTTAGTCCTGACATACAGCAGACTTAATAAAAATGAAAATAATGATCTTTTTTATTATCTATTACATTATTGCTACCGGAATGTTGCACTTGGCACTCAAATACCATTGTGATAGAGTCACCTACATTAACAGAATCTGAGCTACTCACATGTAATTGGTAAGAGAAAGTCAGAATGAGCTGGACCGCAAGTACTTGCTCTGTAGATTGTAAAGGAAGTTCTAATTTAAAATGTAATTGGTCCATTTTGCCATCATGATTCTTGTCTTCTTCTCTAGTCTATAAGAAACAAGAACTTTATCAGAAATGTATGGTTTGGTAATGGTCTCTTATTACAGGCAGATATCTGGAAGTTAATTACAGCATACAGACACTAAAAAAAGAATCTCAAGATGAACAGACTACATGTGCGGGGGGAAAAAAGATACATCCTTATAATGCTACATTGAAAGCTTCATTTTTGCCTTGGACTCACAGCAAGCAGACTAGAGAAATGACAGGACTCTACTGTTCAATGTTCGGTTCCTTATTAAGCGGAGTGCCCCAGGGGTCAGTCCTGGGGCCGGTTTTGTTCAACATCTTGATTAATGATCTGGATGATGGGATGAATTGCACTCTCAGCAAGTTCGCGGATGACACTAAGCTTGGGGGAGAGGTAGATATGCTGGAGGGTAGAGATAGGGTCCAGAATAACCTAGACAAATTGGAGGATTGGGCCAAAAGAAATCTGATGAGGTTCAACAAGGACAAGTGCAGAGTCCTGAACTTAGGATGGAAGAATCCCATGCACCGCTACAGGCTGGGGACTGACTGGTTTAGCAGCAGTTCTGCAGAAAAGGACTTGGGGATTACAGTGGACAAGAAGCTAGATATGAGTCAACAGTGTGCCCTTGTTGCCAAGAAGACTAATGGCATATTGGGCTGTATTAGTAGGAGCATTGCCAGTGGATTGAGGGAAGTGATTATTCCTCTCTATTCAGCACTGGTGAGGCCACATCTGGAATACTGCATCCAGTTTTGGGCCCCCTACTACAGAAAGAACGTGAACAAATTGGAGAGAGTCAAGCTGAGGACAATGAAAATGATTAGGGGGCTGGGGTACATGACTTATGAGGAGAGGCTAAGGGAACTGGGCTTATTTAGTCTGCAGAAGAGTGAGGGGGGTATTTAAGAGCAGCCTTCAACTACATGAAAGGGGGTTCCAAAGAGGATGGAGCTAGTCCAGGGGGGGGCAAACTTTTTGGCCCGCGGGCCACATCTGGATGGGGAAATTGCATGCAGGGCCATGAATGTAGGGCTGGGGCAGGGGGTGGGGTGCAGGAGGGAGTGCGGGGTGTGGGAGGGGATCCGTGTGCAGGAAGGGGCTCAGGGCAAGGGGTTAGGGTGGAGGAGGGGGGTGGAATGCAGGAGGGGGCTCAGAGCAGGGGATTGGGGGTGCAGGAGGGGTGCGTGGTGTAGCAGGGAGCTCAGGGCAGGGAGTTGGGGTGAAGGAGGTGTGCAGGATGCGGCAGTGGGCTGCGGTGCAGGAGGGGTGCAGGAGGGGCTCAGGGCAGGGGGTTGGGATGCAGGAGGGTTGCAGGGTGCAGCAGGGGGTTTGGCAGGGAGCTGGGATGCAGGGTGCAGGAGGAGTTTGGGGTGCAGGTTCCGGGGTGGCAGTGGCACGCAGCTTCCTGCCTGCCCTGGCCCCTCACCGCTCCTGGAAGGGGCCAGCATCATGTCCCTCCAGGGCCTGGGGGAAGTGGGGCAGAGGGCTCCGTGTGCTGCCCTCACCTGAGGGTACCTCCCTCAAAGCTCCCACTGGCCGCGGTTCCCCGTTCCCTGGGGCCCGTGGCACAACAGGGCTGGCAATCCCACAGGCTGTAGTTTGCCCACCCCTGAGCTAGGCTGTTCTCAGTGGTGGCAGATGACAGAACAAGGAGCAATGGTCTTAAGTTGCAGTGTGGGAGGCTAGGTTGGATATTAGGAAAATCTATTTCACTAGGAGGGTGGTGAAGCACTGGAATGGGTTACCTAGGGAGGTGGTGGAATCTCCATCCTTAGAGGTTCTTAAGGCCCAGCTTGACAAAGCCCTGGCTGGGATGATTTAGTTGGGGTTGGTTCTGCTTTGAACAGGGGGCTGGACTAGATGGCCTCCTGAAGTCTCTTCCAACTCTAATCTTCTATGTTCTCACAAGGCTGTCAGGTAGAACAGTTTGCCACTGAAATCAGAACAAGGCACTTGGGAACTACTACCAGGAAGTTGGATGCTGAAAGCACTATCAAATAGCCAACCAAAAGACACTCTACACCAGGGGTGGGCAAACTTTTTGGCCAGAGGGCCACATCGGGGTTGCGAAACGGTATGGAGGGCCGGGTGGGAAGGCTGTGCCTCTGCAAACAGCCTGTCCCCCCCTCAGAACCCCTGACCCATCAAACCCCCCTGCTCCTTGTCCCCTGACTGCCACCTCCTGGGATCCCCCGCCCCTAACCACCCCCAGAACCCCACCCCCTGTCCCCTGATTGCCCCGACCCCTAACCACGCCCACACCCCATGACAGGCCCCCCGACCCATCCAACCCCCCCCACACTCCTTGTCCCCTGACCGCCCCCTCCCGGGACCCCTATCCCTAACTGCCCCTGCCCAGGACCCCACCCCCTATCCAACCCCTCCTGTTCCCTGCCCCTCCTCCTCCCGGGACCCCACCCCATACAACCCCCCCACTCCCTGTCTCCTGACTGCTCCCCCCAAACCTCCGTCCCACCCAGCCGCCCCCCAGGACCTCCTGTCTTTTATCCAACCCCCCGCTCCCTTACCAGGCCGTTCAGAGTGGCAGGACATTGGAAAGTCTGGGAGGCGGGCAGGCGCAAGCCACGTGGTGGAGTGGCTGCAGGGGAGGGGGGACAGCAGGGGAGGAGCCAGGGGCTGGCTAGCCTTCCTGGCCGGGAGCTCAGGGGCCAGGCAGGATGGTCCAGTGAGCCATAGTTTGCCCACCTCTGCTCTACACACAATCCTTTGTGACATTTCTTTTCTTAGATCTTTTCCAGTGTCTATTTTCCCTTTATCCAATGCATCTATTTGTTCAGTATTATCCATTCTTTCTCTCTCTGTTTTTCTAATTATACCTTACCAGCTTATTTTACCTCTGTACCTCCTTCCCTCATATCTTCCTCCTTCATTTTCTACCATACCATATATACCCTCATGGTCTCCATAACCCCCCTGCCCCCCCAAACCCATAAGGGCCTTTTACTTGGTGTCAGCCACTTCCCACATCACTGGAGGCTTCTCAAGCTGCTGTGTGGGGCAACTGGCACGAGCCCCAAACACAGATAATTAAGATAACCGGGAATCCCAATTAGCACCCACCTACCACCCCAACCCATTGTAGGTAACCTACTGAGATGAGTGGAACTCGCAGTTGGTCTTCCTGGAGGCGGTTGAAGGCTGGAAATGTGCTCCAAGCCAGGAAGCTGCCTGGGTCAGCTCCAGTCATAGCCACCAGCAGCACCTCATACTGAAACTGTACTGTGGGCTGCTCCATGTAGGTACTTTGTTTCAGCCAAAGTCCTGCAAGTAGAGAGACAATGGAAGAATCAGTGCTGGAAATGAGGTTGAAGGAGGAGTGAACCCTATGAGGGTCAGGCCTCTCCCTGGTGTTGTTGCTGTCCTTCCACTGTTTCACTCACCCAATTAAATTTTGCCCTGAGCTGGGGGATCAGACAGGGGTCTGAGCCTAGTGGAGTCATGGGCACCAGGTTTGTATAATTTTTGGTGGTGCCCAGAATGGGTCCAAGAAGAGCTGTCCCACCCATAGGATGGACCAGGACAACTGCCCCGGGCCCTGCGCTTTGGAGGGATGTGGGATTCAGGACAGCATAGGAGGTTCGCAGGGAGCCTGGTGCATGGAGAACAAGCGACCTGGTCCCAGCCTGCTCCGCCCCAACCCAGCGGCTCCCAGTGTTGCTCGGGGGAGGAGGCAAAAGAGACAGAGCGGGGACAGGGGCTTGGGGGAAAGGGATGGAATGGGGACAGGGAGGGGGCAGAGCAGGGGTGGGAAGAGGCAGGGTGGGGGCAGGAAGAAGCGAGGTGGGGCAGAGCAGGGTGGGCTGGGTTGCTCACTGCTGCCAGCGCCGGCCCCCCGCTAATACCCCAGGCCACCCTGGACCCTGCATCCTCCTGAAGAGTGGGGTCCCCCAAAGTGCAGGGCCCGGGGCAGTTGCCCCAGTCCATCGTAGGGATGGAATGGCTCTGAAAATATAAGCCCAAACATTGGTGGAGCCAGGCCCACCTTCCTGAATCCATATTACTCGCTGCCTGTGAGCGGAGTCTGTTCCCAGGCAGATTCATCCAGGGGAATTAAAAGAAAGCCTGTGAGAAGTCAAGGCCATAATCCAACCTGACAGCACTGTTCTGGCACCAGGCCACCCCAAGTGGCATCATTGCTTCAGAAGCTCTGTGGGACATCACCGTCTCCTGGGAGACTGATGGCAGGCAGGCAAGGCATGGAGGTCCAGGGTGGAGGAAGGTGCTGCTTAGAGGGCTGGGTGACAGTGTAGTCCCTAAAGGTGCATTGGAGGGACTGATGGCCAGCAAGGCGGGGTCCTTGGGGTCCCACAGCCACACTGTGGCTCTGACACTCCTCAGTAAGTAGGGCAGCACCCGGGACAGGACCTCCAGGGTCAGGGAGTGTCAGGTTGGGGATGGATGGTTGGGTGCCTTAGTTTCCAAGAAAAACAACGAAGAGTCCGGTGGCATCTTAAAGACTAACATTTATTTGGGCATAAGCTTTCATGGGTGAAAAGCCCACTTCTTCAGATTCATGGAATGAAAATTACAGATACAAGCATACAGCTACAGATACCTGTATCTGTAATTTTCATTCCATGCATCGGACGAAATGGGTATTCACCCATGAAAGCTTATGCTCCAATACATGTGTTAGTCTACAAGGTGCCACAGGACTCTTCGCAGCTTTTACAGATCCAGTCTAACATGGCTACCCCTCTGATACCTGAAGAAGTGAGTTTTTTACCCACGAAAGCTTATGTCCAAATAAATCTGTTAGTCTTTAAGGTGCCACTGGACTCCTCGTTGTTTTTGTTGATACAGACTAACAGGCTACCCCCGATACTTAGTTCCCAAGGAATGTCCTCGCTGGGCTCCAGCCCTGCAAGAGCCTGGGTTCCAGCAGGCCGGGAGGAGGCGTCTCCCCAGAGGGCAAGCCAGGGGGGCAGCAGGGCCTGGAGGCCGGGCGAGAGTGGGTGCCAGGCTTCAGCACCGGACGTGGGCTGGGCCCAGGCTGTCCCCCGGTCGGAGAGCTCACCCTGGCTCCGATACGCCACCAGCAGCGGCGGCAGATAGGTGAGTGCCCACAGCAACAGCAGCCCCAGCGCCGCCGTGGAGCAGAGTCCGGCGCGGTAGCGGACGCCGGGCCCGGGGTGGGAGAAGAGCTCCAGCTGGACCATGGCGGGCAGGCCTCGGGCACACGCCTAGCTCGGTGATTTGGGATCCGCCACAGGGCAGACTCCGTTACCAGGGCAACCGTTATAGACTGAGATTGACAAGAAATCAAACCAATCAGAGCGCCCGACTCCAACTTTGTGGGATGAGTATGACCTTATCCAATGATAATACACCCCTGGGCTCAACAGCGAATCAGAAGCAAAGACTGGATTGAACCAGGTTGCAGGCTCCGCCTCTACTTTTCCGGGCGTCGGTTGTCAAATTCGGCCCGCGCGCCCCCCCTCCCCTTCCCGGAGTGCCCAGGATCCCCAGCATGGGGCTGAAAACCCCAGCCGTGCGGGAGAGGAGGCAGCGGCGGCGGCGGCTGCAGGCCTGAGTCCCCTCCCGCCCCGACTGGGGCTCACGGTGACGGGCGCCTCACGGTTCAGTTCAAAGGGCCCGTTCCGGGACGAGACAAAAAAGGGGCGGCTGGGCTGGGCAGGGCAGGCAGTGCAGTGCTACGGGCCGTGCCATCGCTGCCCGTACCTGACCCGGTGGCAGAGAGCTCCTCATGATGCTTGCTAACGCGAGGGAATCTCTCTCTCCTTCCTATTTCTGACATAGAAAACGCCTCGCTCCAGCTCCCCTCTCTCGCGCTGGCTGCCACAGTTGCTTCTCGCTAGGCTTGCACGGGGCTTTCTGCCTCCCAAGGTTACAGGGCGGTCACTCACTCGCAGTGCCGCGAGTCTTGACGCTTTTGTTACTCCTATTAACGCAGGCTGACTTAGGGTCTAGCGAGCTGCGCTGTTTGGTGCGCGTAGCTGGAGGAGCGGGGGACGATAGGGACCGGGCCGGGCTGAGTGACGGGAGGACGCTGAGAAAAGAGGACACGGTTACAAAGCGAGGAGGCCGCAGTGACGGGGAGGAGGGGCACCACGCCTGACCTCTCCACGAACCTCAAAACCGACGCAAAGCATTTAACTCGCTGTGACCTCTCGGGTCACGTGACTGCCCGGGGCCCGCGCTCTACGGGAGGCAGGTAGCGCTTTGCACGTGACACCAGTTTAAGGTCCCCGGATGTCAGAGCTCTTCTCCATCCCGGTTGCTCGGTCACCGTAAGCCGGAAACTCCACCCCTCGTCTGGTTACTAGGGAATTTATGAGCCGGAAGCCCCGCCCGCTGAGCTGTTGTTGTGACGGTGACAGGCCCGGCCCGACCTCCGGGCACTGATCCCCGCTGGCTCCGCTTCGCCCCGTCCAGGGCCGCACCATGAAGTGGATGTTCAAGGAGGATCATGCGCTGGGTAAGGGTGCGGGACCTGGACCTGGGGCTGCGCTGGGTCGGCGCACCGACCCCGCTGAGCCCCAGTGGGCCCTGAGCCACTGCTCCTCCACCGTCCCCAGGTCCCACCAGGCTCCTAGCTCAGGCGGTGCCGTACGCACAGACTGGGGCCATTCTCAGCCGCAAGCAAGGCCGTCCTCTCGGGCACCATCTCTCCATAGGCCTCCCTAGTTCACCCTCTCACTGCCCCCTTCCACTGGGCACTGACCCTCCCCCACACGCAGTGATACCCATCTAGGCTACCCCTCTCTCCAGTCTACCCCTCCCCCGCAGGCAGAGGGCCCTGACCCTGCTTCCCCAACCACCCAGTCATCGCTGACCCATTGCAGATCTTTAGAAGAGACACATCCCTGGGGGACCCCAGTATTGTGTCTCCTCCTGTAAAGATGCTACGTGTTACCCAGGAGTTCGGTTCCTTGGGTAGCATAGGGAGATGTGACAGAGAGGGCTGGTAGGGAAGAGAAAATTGGGAGCTTCTCCTACGTGATCCTGTCTATTTCATCTCTCCTATTTCTCCTAGGTCTACCTCACATTGCCCAGGGTGTGAGCCATGTTGTCGCTTTTCTAATTAAATGTTTTGTTTACAGAGCACAGATGTGTAGAGTCTGCAAAAATCCGAGCCAAATACCCAGACCGTGTGCCAGTAAGTAACCCATGCCAATCCTGTAATGCCACTTCTTCCCCCATATCCTGTTACTCTATCCAGGTGAAGTAAACTTCCTCTCTGATCACATTTTGATGAGTAGCCTCATGCAGTATGTGCTTCTAGCTGTTAACACAACCCTCCAGTCATCTGCCCCCAACTGTGTACTGGTAAGTAACTTCCATCCTCTGACTTTCCAAATACCACCTTCTGGACACCTTTTTGGTCCCAACACTGTCACCCTCCCAGTGAGTGATCTCATGGGAACAGCCCTCCTGGACCCAGCTGCATCCTAGTGACTGCTTCCTCAATGCCTGACCTCTAGACAGGTGACATCTCAGTGACTCACCCTCTGTGCATGCTCGTATGACTATGCCCTGACTACATCTAGTGTGTGACACCTTGTACCATGTATCACAGGGGTATCCGTGTTAATCTGTATCCACAAAAAACAACAAGGAGTCCGCTGGCACCTTAAAGACTAACAGATTTATTTGGGCATAAGCTTTCTTGGGTTAAAAAAAAATCACTTCTTCAGATGCTTATATCTGTAATTTTCACTCCATGCATCTGAAGAAGTGTTTTTTTTTTTTTTTTTAGCCACGAAAGCTTATGCCCAAACAAAACTGTTGGTCTTTAAGGTTCCACTGGACTCCACCTTGTACCATATTCATTTCTCTGTCCAGTCATTTCCCTGCCATTGCAGGGGCTTTGGGCACTGCTGCACTTTGATCCCTCCTATTCTCTGCCTGTGACACACAATACTCTGGGCTCCTGTGGGGTATATACTGAGATCTAATTTCATTTATTGGGTTTTGTAGGTGTTGTATACTTGTGATATACAGGAGATCAGACTAGATGATCTGGTTGTCCATTCTGGCCTTAAACTCTATGACTCAGTTACATCTTGGTGAGCTCTCCATGCATGCACCCAATTTGACAGGATTCTAGTGCGTGATCCCTTCTGCGTTTCTGCCCAGATGACCAGTTAGTAGTGAATGACTCTCCCTCCCCTCTGAGATCATGTCCCTGTAAGGGACTCCCCTCTAGCTGTGTCCTAGTGAGTTAAACCACCACACCTCATGCCTCACACCTCCACATCTTCTAGCCACATACATGTGAGCAAACCTCTGCACCCCTGTTTGAGTATCAGATATTGACCCACCCCAATGTCCCAGTGCATGAAAGAACCCCATCAGACAACCCAGGAAGCAACCCTGTGACCCTTATCTTGTTGTTCTACTCCTTCCCCTAATTCTGTTCCCTCAAGCCCACAGCAACTCCATTCTGACAATCGCCTTAATTTCCTCAAGTCCATGCTGATCCTCCCCACGCTGACTACTTCTTGATGAGCTGAACCTGCCCCCTCCCAATCCAACTGCCTCCTGGTATGCAGTCCCTAGTCCATCAACAATCTCCTGGTGATCAACTTCACATCTTAACAAGTATCCCTCTCCCAAACTGTCTCTTTGAGTAAGAATAACCAGAGTTCTATCCAGACCAGCTTCTAGTACCTAGCCCGGAGAGACATCAGAGCTGGTATTCTGATATGTGGCAACCCGCAACCAAGGATAGCTAGAATCAATCCCAAAATGCATTGACAAATTCCATCCTCAGCAAATGATTCATTTGTTGGAGCCTAAATCTCAAACATATTGACTTGCCCTCTGGGGCAGATGTTGGACATAGCAAATATTTCTCTTCAGCCGGAGGCTGATCTTTTAGGCCTTATCTATACAAGAATTATTAGTTAAATTGGAGAAGATGGGGATCAATATGAACATCAAAAGGTGGATAAGGAATTGGTTAAAGGGGAGACTGCAACGGGTCCTACTGAAAGGCGAACTGTCAGGTTGGAGGGAGGTTACCAGTGGAGTTCCTCAGGGATTGGTTTTGGGACCAATCTTATTTAATCTTTTTATTACTGACCTTGGCACAAAAAGTGGGAGTGTGCTAATAAAGTTTGCAGATGATACAAAGCTGATGCCAATTCGGAGAAGGATCGGGATATTATACAGGAGGATCTGGATGACCTTGTAAACTGGAGTAATAGTAATAGGATGAAATTTAATAGTGAGAAATGTAAGGTTATGCATTTAGGGATTAATAACAAGAATTTTAGTTATAAATTGGGGACGCATCAATTAGAAGTAACGGAAGAGGAGAAGGACCTTGGAGTATTGGTTGATCATAGGATGACTATGAGCTGCCAATGTGATATGGCTGTGAAAAAAGCTAATGCGGTTTTGGGATGCATCAGGAGAGGCATTTCCAGTAGGGATAAGGAGGTTTTAGTACCGTTATACAAGGCACTGGTGAGACCTCACCTAGAATACTGTGTGCAGTCCTGGTCTCCCATGTTTAAAAAGGATGAATTCAAGCTGGAGCAGGTAGAGAGAAGGGCTACTAGGATGATCCGAGGAATGGAAAACTTGTCTTATGAAAGGAGACTTAAGGAGCTTGGCTTGTTTAGCCTAACTAAAAGAAGGTTGAGGGGAGATATGATTGCTCTCTATAAATATATCAGAGGGATAAATACAGGAGAGGGAGAGGAATTATTTAAGATCAGCACCAATGTGGACACAAGAACAAATGGGTATAAACTGGCCACCAGGAAGTTTAGACTTTAAATCAGACGAAGGTTTTTAACCGTCAGAGGAGTGAAGTTTTGGAATAGCCTTCCAAGGGAAGCAGTGGGGGCAAAAGATCTATCTGGTTTTAAGATTCTACTTGATAAGTTTATGGAGGAGATGGTATGATGGGATAATGGGATTTTGGTAAGTAATTGATCTTTAAATATTCAGGTTAAAGAGACCAAATCCCCTGAGATGGGATATTAGATGGATGGGATCTGAGTTACCCAGGAAAGAACTTTGTGTAGTATCTGGCTGGTGAATCTTGCCCATATGCTCAGGGTTTAGCTGATTGCCATATTTGGGGTCGGGAAGGAATTTTCCTCCAGGGCAGATTGGAGAGGCCCTGGAGGTTTTTCGCCTTCCTCTGTAGCATGCGGCATGGTTGACTTGAGGGAGGCTTCTCTGCTCCTTGAAGTCTTTAAACCATGATTTAAGGACTTCAATAGCTCAAACATGGGTGAGGTTTTTCATAGGAGTGGGTGGGTGAGATTCTGTGGCCTGCACTGTGCAGGAGGTCAGACTAGATGATCAGAATGGTCCCTTCTGACCTTAGTATCTATCTATGTACTTTTCAAGTAGAGTGATCTGTTGATTACTATTAGAAGGCAATGTGGTTTAGTGGATAGAGCACTAGACAGGTACTCAGGAGACCTGAGTTCTATTCCCAGCTCTATTCCTGCTTGGTCAAATCACTTTCTCTCTGTGCTTCAGTTTCTATCTATAAAATGGGAATAGTGATGCTTACCTTATTTACAAAATGCTTTGAGATCTACTGATGAAAAGTACTGTGTAAGAGCTAACTTTTAGTTGCTACTAATTAGTTAGCACTACCATTTGACTTGGTGCTGTATAATACACAAATGCCCCCAGAAGCATTTAGTCTGAAATAGACACATGGGTGCAGGTGGTAATTGTTATTTAAAAGAAAAAGAGAACTCACTTTTTTGAGAAGTAGTGGGTTTTGGACACTGGTGTTTGGTATTAGTGGGCCCCCTTGCCCGATAGGAAAAGGCCATGTCAGCAAAGTCAGTGTATGAGACCTGCTAGAACATGGGGGTAACATCTGTGCTAGCATCTGAAGGTGAGCAAGGTGGGATCCATTACTGACAATTGTCACTAAGGGGTTATATTCCTACTGCAGCAGGGCCTTACCTTTGGTACCATTTGTATAGCTTGTTAATACCAACAAAGTATTTTGAATTTAATTGAGTAACCTTAATTCTAACCCAATTGGCTTCAGGTGAGTAAATCTAACCCGACTCCACCCAGTTTATGGTGATGACAGGGGATGGATCACTTGATGATTGCCTGTTCTGCTTATTCTCTCTGAAGCACCTGGCATTGACCACTGTTGGAAGACAGGATACTGGACTAGATGGACCATTGATCTGACCCAGTATGGCCATTCTTATGAGTAACTGTCCTCCTTTCTCTTTTATATTTTACTTTCCTTCATTCATATGTCCATCTCAACTTCAAACACCCTCAACATTAATTCATTTGAGTTACTGATTCATGCACCTGTCCTGTGTCAGAGAGATAACAGCATGACTATGGCTTTGGTGATCCAGGTTCAGGACATCTAGACTTTATGGATTCATATTTGGCTCTTTAAATCCAGGCTTACAGGGGTTTGTAAGGGTGGCAGGTCCCCATGGCATCATTCTGAACTTGGGTATTTGAAATTTAGTCAAGAGCCAAGAAGGGCTGGGGGTGTCTATGAACCTCTAGGTCCCCAGCTGGGTTATTTGTTGAGGTGTTTCTGTGAGCCTTGGGCTCCCACCAGCTGTGGCATTCTGGGGGCCTCACAATTTAAAAAAACCACCAATTTTCATAAATACCAATTAAGACATGAAACTTGATCCTTTTTTAGGCCGTTCTTGTTCTCCTTAGCTCAGCCGAGCATTGTAACACATACTAGCTGTCCCATCCTCCCCTCCCACCAAGTAGAGCTTCTGGAACCTGAAAAAATGAGCAGAATCCTCTCTGAAGCTCACTCTGGGACTGACTCTACAGATTGAACATATTTGTGCAACATTCAGATATGAAAATGATGAGCAGTATAGAAACACCTGAGAGAGACTGGTACCTCTATTACAGGCCCCTCCTCTCCAGCACACCCTGGTTTCCTCTATGAGGCCTGACTCACCTCTGTTCTTGTCTGGTACTTGGAGGAGCAGACAGCACAGGGTCAATATTAGGCAGATCCTTTCCTCCATTTGCAGGTGATATCTAACCCTCCCTCAACCCAACATCCTCCTTTCTTTTGCTTCTGTGGCCATCCTTCCATCTTCCCCCTCCCTTCTTCCCCAACCTTACCCACCAGGTTCATGGAATTTAAGGCCAGAAGAGACCATTGATCATCTAGGGCTTGTACACACTAGCGCTCACTTTGATATAACTTAATTCACCCATGAGTGTGGAAAAGCCACACCTCTGAGTGATGTAAGTTACATCAACCTAAGCGCTGTTGTGGACAGCACTATGTCAGTGGGAGAAGCTCTCCAGCCGACAGAGCTAGCACTGCTTAGGGAGATGGAGTAATCATGCTGACCAGAGAACCCTCTACTGTTGGCATAGTGCATCTTCACTAGCAGGGCTACAGTAGTGCTGCTACATTGGTACAGCCCCTAGTCTCACCTCCTGGATAATTCAGAACAGAAAATTTCACCAAGTGATTCCTGCATTAAGAACAGTAACTTGTGGTAAAACAGCAGTGTGGAACATCTGCTCCCCATGATGTATTTATATAGCTTGCATGGCATATCCAGACTTTAACTCACATTTTAAAAAGTTTTTGGTTCTTTTCATTGCAAAGATGATCTTCCAGATGTAACCTGAGTACAACCAAGACAATGTTGCTTTTCTGAGTCTTCCCAGCCAGAAACAGTGACTCACAAGAGGTGAACTTCTGCGGACCCCTATTTATTTTATTGGGGCGTTAGCTCTAAAGCCCAACAACACTTTAAATGTCTCACCATTAACCATGAGTCTCTGGCTGGCATATCCCTAGAGTTTTTCTCCATGCTCACATTGACAAGATGTACTAGAAGTGTGAATACTAAGATGAGTGAACTAGAGTGCCTGGCATTAAATGATGATCTTGATATACTAGGCATTGTGAAAGCTTGGTGGAATGAGGAGAATCGGGGGGATACAGTGATACCATGGTACAAAATATATAGGAATGACAAGAGTGGCACTCCATGTGAAAGAAAAGTCACAAAGTAAAAAAAATCTTAAATGAATCAAACTGTACCTTAGAATTTCTAGGGTTAGAAATGTCATGCTTGAACCATAAGAGGATGGCAATAGGAGTATACTACTGACCACCTGACCAGGATGGTGATGGTGATTGTGAAATGCTCAGGGAGATCCGAGAGGCTACAAAGACAGAAAAATACAATAGCGAGGGATTTCAACTATCGTCATAATGACTGGGTATATGTCACCTCAGGAAGGGATGCAGAGATAAAAATTCTAGACACCATTAGTGACTGCTTCTTGGAGGAGCTTGACTTGGAATCCACAAGGGAAGAGGCAGTTCTTCATTTAGTCCTAAGTGGAGCACAGGATCTGGTCCAAGAGGAGAATATAGTTGAACTAGTTGGTAAAAGTGATCGTAATGTAATTAAATGTAACATCCTTGTAGGGGGAAAATGCCAAAGAAACCCACCAAAGTAGCATTTAACTTCAAAAGGGGAACTACACAAAAAACAAGGAAGCTAGCAAATAGAAATTAAACGAAAGTCACCAGGGTGAAATGCTTGCAGACTGCATTGAGACTATTTAAAAACAGTATAATAGAGGCTCAAACTAAATGTATACTCCAAATAAAAATACAAAAACCAACTACAGCAACAGTAAGAGCACCTCAAATGTCACTATGGCTACACAGCAGAGTAAAAGAGGTGGTTAGAGGCAAAAAGGCATCATTTACAAGTCAAATCCTAGTGAGGAAACTAGAAAGGAGTATCAGCACAGAGCATCAACAAAGGTAAGTAAAGTGTAAAAAAATAATAAGACGGGCCAAGAAAGAATCTTAAGAGCAACTAGCAAAAGACAAAAACTAACAGCAAAAAAAAAAAAATTAAATACCTCAGAAGCGGGAAGCCTGCCACACAATTAGTGGAGCCACTGGCTGATCAAAATTCTAAAGGAACATTCAAGGAAGACAAGGCCATTGAGGAGAAGCTAAAATTACTTTTTTGCATTGCTCTTTGCTGCAGAGGATGTAGGGGAAGTCCCCACACCTGCACCATTCTTTTTAGGTGACAAGTCTGAGGAACTGACCCAGATTGAGATGTCAGTATAGGAGGCTTTGGAATAAACTGATAAAATTAAACAGTAATAAGTGACTAGGACCAGATCGTATTCATCCAAGAGTTCTGAAGGAACTTAAATATGAAGTTCCAGAGCTACTAACTGTGGTATATAACCTATTTCTTAAAGTTAGCCTTTGTACCAGATGACTGGAAGGCAGCTCATGTAATGTATAGCTTTTAAAAAGGCTCCAGAGGCAGTCCTGGCATTTACAGGCCAGTAAACCTAACTTCAGTACCAAGCCACGGTCACAAGGGAAATCATGTGTCGTTAATCTATTAGAATTCTATGAGGGTGTCAACAAGCACATAGAGATGATCTGGTCGATACAGTGTACTTGGACTTTCAGAAACTCTGACACCAAAGGCTTTTAAGCAAAATAAGCAGTCATGGGATAAGAAGGAAGGTGCTCTCATGGATCAGTATCTGGTTAAAAGAGGAAACAAAGGGTAGGAATATATGGGGGGAAACTGAGGTAAATAGCAGGGCCCCTAAAAATCTTTACTGGGACCTGTGCTGTTCAACATATTCATAAATAATCTGGAAGAGGGTGTAAACAGTGAGATGGTAAAATTTGCAGGTGATACAAAATTACTTAAAATAGTTAAGCCCAAAGCAGACTGCAAAGAGTTACAAAGGGATCTCACTAAAGCTGGGTGACAATGTTAGATAATATTCAATGTTAAATGAAAAGTAATGCAAATTGAAAAACATAATCCCAAATACTTGCAAAATTATGAGTTCTAGGTTGGCTTTTACCATTAAAGAAAGATCTTGGAGTCATTGTGGATAGTTCTTTGAAAGCATCCGCTCAACATGCAGCGGAAGTCAAAAAAGCTAACAATATTAGGAACCATTGGGAAAGGGATAGATAAAACAGAAAATGTCATAGTGTCACTATATAAATCCATAGTATGCCAACACCTTGAATTCTGCATGCAGTCCTGGTTGCCTCACCTCAAAAAAAAAAAAAAAAAAAATTAGAATTTGAAAATGTGTAGAGAAGGGCAATGAAAATAATTAGGAGTATGAAATAGCTTCCATATGAGGAAAGATTAAAAAGACTGGGACTGTTCAGCTTGGAAAAAGAGCTGGCTCAATGAGGATATGATAGAGATCTAAAAAATCATGAATGCTATAGAGAAATGTAATAGGGAAGTGTTATTTACCCCTTCACATAAACATAACAACCAGGGGTCACCCAATGAAATTAGGAGGCAGCAGGTTTAAAGCAAACATAAGGAAGTACTTCTTCATTCAACACATGGTCAACCTGTGGAACTTGTTGCCAGGATGTTGTGAAGGCCAAAAGTATAACTTGGTTAAAAAAAGAATTAGATACATTCATGGAAAATAGGTCCATCAATGGCTATTAGCCAAAATGGTTAGGGACACAACCCCATGCTCTGGGCTGGATTACTCACTCAATAATTGACCTCTTTTGTTCATTCCCTCTGAAGCATCAGTCAGGATACTGGCTAGACCATTGGTCTGGCCCTGTATGACCTTTCTTCTGCTGTGGAGAAGGCAGTATGCCATGTTGGTCCTAGTTCCTTTAGAAGGAGGTTTACCCCTGTACAGTTCTGGGTCTGGTGGATGCTGTGGGAAAGGGGTGGCAGACTTAGCTGAGTCCCACATATATAGCTGTGCACTATACTATATTTAGCGGACTTCACTATCCTATAACTTCAGTGCAGCCAACAATATTAAGATATAACAATACACTTAAATGGTGCTCTTTGTCAACTTGGTCAGTAATGCACTTCTATATGATAATTGCTGTCCTAAACATGCTACAGGAAACCTTATTAGAGCAGAACACCCCTTACCCTGCCTGGTACCCATTTGCTGTCTTTGATAGAGCTGTAGTGCTGATGGAGCCAGAGGTGGAAGATTCCTTGCAATCCTAAGGCCAAGACATGTAGGGTTTTTCCCCAGCTTTTTTAAATGAAAACTTTAATTCTGTCAAAACTTTTTGGGGTTACTATTCCATTGGATCTGCCACTGGATAGCAACTAATCATAAGGGTCTATTCACTGCCCAAAAATTCAATTAATGCAGAGTTCATGTTAACCAGTAGTGCCTCATACCCTTCCAAATGTCTAATGGCCCTATACTTAAACCTCTGAAACCTAGGAAATACATATTTAATGTGCACACCAGCCTTATTCTGCAACCCTAGCTCTCCCACCCCTAGAGCTTGCAATAGCCACTAGGAAAAAACTAAGTATGGATCATCCAGAGCTAGGGTGACCAGATAGCAAGTGTGAAAAATCAGGTCGGAGTTGGGGGGGTAGTAGGTGCCTAATAAGAAAAAGTCCCAAATATCATGACTGTTTCTATAAAATCGGTACATCTGGTCACCCTATCCAGAGCTGCTGTGTAATAAGCAGATAAGAAGAATGACTAAGTAAATGTACCATTTTCTGTGCTGTGGTATGCCTCAATTGTATTCTCACATGCCTGCACTCCAAATGCTCTTGACTTTTTAAGAGTAGCAGTATTAACTGGGGTGGAGATTACTTGATGCAGGTTCTTACGTTGCTAGAGCTCATAGTGCAATATCAGAGGTGCATCTGCACCGGGAGGCAGGGGGAATCATGGGTCCCTTGTTTTTGTATTGAGTTATATGGGTTAAGCAAGTAGTAGAGCACAACAGTCTGTTCTCATGAGGATTTCTAGCAGTCGGGTAGTATTTGTAATAGTGCGTTACAGTGCTAGGATAAATGTAGGTGATGTTCCAGAGAGTCCTTAGGATGAAGGCCAAGGAGTGCTAGCATCTGGTAACTCTGGGTGAAGTGGTTGAGCATAGCACAGGCAGTTAGCTGGTGTTCACTATGCCTGATCTAAACATAACTTTTGCTTTAATGAAGACAAGATCTGTTAGACTTTTCCTACAGTACTCGTGCTCTGTTCCAACCGTATTCCATATTATCTGATATGATGTCTGTCGGGGTAGTTTTGGGCATCGCTCAGAGGGCAGAGTTAAGGTTGCAGCATGCGGCTGGTGTGCACATCACATATGTATGTCCTGGTGGACAGAAGACTCACCACAGGGATGTTTGTATGCACTGTAGTTGTAGCTGTGTCAATCCCAGGGTATTAGAGAGCGGAAGTAAGTGAGGTGATATCTTTCATTGGACCGACTTCTGTTAGTGAGAGAGAAAGCTTGTCTCTTACCAACAGAAGTTGGTCCAATGAAAGATTTTACCTCACCCATCTTGTCTCTCTATAGGGGCATTTGACATTCTGAAAGGGTACAAGGAACTGATTGTCAACCTTAACTCTGCAATAATGAAGTTTTGGGGCCGTGAAATTCCCTAGAGATTTTTTTAAGTAATATGGTAAGGATGGTGACATGGTTGAGGTATATCTGTGTGGGGAAAATGTGAGCTCTTCCACAGACCTCATAATCACTCAGCTACCAGTATTGCCTTCCTCTTGGCTCTTCTGTGCTATTGATAGGGCTTTGTATGCCATGGATTATGGAGGGAAGGTGCTTCTCATCCCATTGCTTACCACATGTATCAGCTGAAGGCAATAAGGGGGAGAGGATAGGAGTCAGAGAATCCCTACTCCATTTCAGGGAGCTACTAAAGAAAGAAGGGACTCTGCACCACCCTTTGCTACATAAGAGGATTGTGGGAGTATAAAGTGGCAGATTCAGCTGAATCAGATAGAATCATAGAAATTTAGGGCTCGAGAGGTCATCTAGTCCAGTCTCCTGTGCTGAGGCAGGGCCACGTAAACTTGACCATGCCTAATAAGGTGTTTATCAAACAGTTTCTTTAAAACCTCCAGTGATGTGGATTCCACAATCTCCCTCGTAAACCGCTGCCAGAGCTGAATTTCTCTTATAGTTAGAAAGTTTTTCCTGATATCTAATCTAAATCTCCCTTGGTGCCGTATAAGCTTGATACTTCTTGTCCTTCCTCCTGTGGACATTGAAAACAATTGATCACTTTCCTCTTTATAAATAGCCCTTTAAAATATTTGAAGTCTGTTATCAACTCCTTCAGTCTTCTTTTTTCAAGATTAAATACTCTGTTGTTTTGAGCTTTCGTCATAGGTCAGGTTTTCTGAACTTTTATCTTTTTTGTTGTCCTCCTCTGGACTCCCTCCAATTTGTCCATATCTTTCCTAAGTCTAGGAGTACTTGTGGCACCTTAGAGACTAACAAATTTATTAGAGCATGCTCTAATAAATTTGTTAGTCTCTAAGGTGCCACAAGTACTCCTTTTCTTTTTGTGAATACAGACTAACACGGCTGCTACTCTGAAACCTTTCCTAAGTCTGGCACCCAGTATTGGACACAGTACTCCAGGTGAGGCCTCATCAGTGCCAAGTAGAACAGGACAGTTATCTCCTGGTCTTACATACAACACTCCCATTAATATATCCCAGAATGATATTAGCCTTTTTGGCAACTGCATCACATTGACAACTCATTCAGTTTGTAATCCACCATAACCCCCATTCCTTTTCACCAATAGTACTACCTACAGATGTGAAATAGCATTAAGGTATTTAAGAAGCCAACTCAAAGTTCCTCCTATACAATCATCCAGGCCTTGAGCAGTCCAGGCAAACACCACATGTTACAACAAAGCTTAAACTTGTTCTTCATAATAATTTTAAAAACAATACTAGCTGCCTATTTTATTTTAAAAACAGCAAAAAATATCCACCTCCCTTTCCATTTCTTAAAAGGAGTCTTGAAATTTAAATCTCCTCAGTGTGACAGATATGCTTGCTTTGATCTGCTTAGCTCTTGGAAGTCCAGGGGCTCCAGGCTGCTGTCCCTGTGCTGCCCAGGATCCTTAGGGACAGCTCTATCCACCATTAGGGAATTTTTTCTCCGAGAACCCCCTATAACATTTCACGAACCCCCAGAGGCTCATGAATCCCAGTTTGGGAACCACTGATGTAGAGAGAACACTTACCTTGAATGTTTACTTGTGGCTGGGTGCAGTACTACGGTCTTTTTCCTGCTCCTGGCACCCCTATCAGTTGTTGACCTTGCTTTGTGGGTCTTCGGTGGCTCGGCCCTCCAGCCAGGTCACACAGTGAAAATGAACCCTTTCTTGCATAGCTAAGAATCCAAAAAATGAACAACCTCTCTGTTCTCACTAGGGCCTTCAGCTCCAGCTCTGGGCCTTTTGAATTCAGCCCTTCTGTCAGGCTTCTAAATCAGTGGTCTCCAAACTTTTTGGCTCGTGCACCCCCAGGGTGAAGACCAGAAGACCTGCCGCAGGCATGCCACGGACGGTAGAAGACAGGAAGACCTGCTGCAGGCGCGCCGCTGACGGAGGGGAATATCAGCTGGGAACGTTCAGAGCTGCCACAAAAGGGAAAAAACAGCAGAGTGCCATCCGGCGGCGCTCCTGCTCCCGCGCACCCCCCGAGATCATCTCGTGCACCCCCTGGGGTGTGCGCACCCCAGTATGGAGGCCATTGTTCTAAATGAGCTCTGTCCCCTTCTTGTGGCTTGGGTTAGACTTGACCCTCACTACTTATGGTTCACACCACTTTGCAAGTGCGGGAACTCAGGACCACCCACTACTCCAGGTTTCAACTCTGGGATCCTATGAACAGCAGCCACATACTGCTCAGTTCATTTTATTGCTGCTACTTTCCTGGGCATCTTCTCACATGCCCCTTTTATCTTGACCCTCTTTTTCTGCAAATCCAGATATGCAGTAAAGCCAGTCTAGTCCTCAGGTTCCTGTGGCCAGAGAGGCATACCCTTTCTTGCTTCTCTGGTCCTTGCAGCTCTTTTATATGAGCCCATTGAGCTGATTGACTGATGCTAGCCCTTAGCCGAATGAGGACAAGGTCTCTGTAACCTGCAAGATGGCTGCCCCAGCGAGGCCTCTCTAGGCAGACCCCAGGAGCACCTACCTTTGCTGCTCCTTTCTACACTGCTCCTTGGGGCAGTGTGTAGCAGACCAGCAGGGCCTTCAGCAGGGGGCCAGGACAGCCTGCTACACCATCTCTCTTGCACGCTCTCTTTCTATGCGCTTTGTATCTTAGTGACCCCTTGTTCAGTCAACCCCAAATCAGGGCCACTAACCTTACACAGCCCAGATGAGGCAGAGGAAACTTCTGGGCATGTAGATTTTAAAGGACTTAGAAATATCGTCTGTTAAACAGTAAGCTAGGCTTGGTTTATGCTTAAAATTAGATTGACCTGGCTACATCCCTCAGTATGAAAAATTCACACCTCATAGTGAGGTAGTTAAGCTTATCTGACCCCTGGTATAGACTCACTAGGTCAGTGGAAGAATTCTTCCATCGACCTAGTTACAGCCTCTCAGCAAGGTGGATTAACTACAGTGATAGAAAACCCTTTCTGTTGCTGTAGGAAGTGTCTGCACTATGTGACTATACACAGGTGCCAGCTTCTAATTTTTCCCAGGGGTGCTTAACTCCAGCCCCAGGCCCTGCCCCCCCTCAACCCCCACCCCCAAGGACCCACCTCACTCTTCCCACTCCACCCCTTCCCCCCCCTTTCCACCCCGAGCTCACCCTCCCTCCCAGCACCTTCTATATGTCACTGAACAGCTGTTCCACAGCGAGCAGAAGGGACGGGGAGGAATTGATTGGCGGGGGCTGGCAGCAGGCAGGAGTGAGGGGAGCTTGGCTGCCAGTGAGTGCTAAGCACCCACTAATTTTTCTCTGTGGCTGCTCTAGCCCTGGAGCACTGTAGCGCCTGTAGTGTAGACATAGCCAGTCTCAGGCCATAGCTGCACTAGCCGTGCTTTACCCCGTATAGGAATATTGGTATACTGTACTGGCAAAGCACTCCTACTGTGGGCAGAGCGATACTGGCAAAGCTGGGTTTTGTAGCAGTATCGGAATCCCCTCCTCCCACAAACAAAACAAGCTCTAGCAGTAAAAGCTTAGCTTTGCCAGTATAATGGTATACAGTATAATTGCCAGTGTAACACTGTTGAAAAAAATAAAATAAAAAGCAGACATCATTCTGGGATGTATTAGCAGGAGTATTGTAAGCAAGACACAAGTAGTAATTCTTCTGCTGTACTCCATGCTGATTAGGCATCAGCTGGAGCATTGTGTCCAGTTCTGGCCACCATATTTCAGGAAAGATGTGGACAAATTGGAGAAAGTCCAGAGAAGAGCAACAAAAATTATTAAAGGTGTAGAAAACATGACTTATGAGGGAAGATTGAAAAAACTGGGTTTGTTTAGTCTGAAGAAGAGAAGACTGGGTGCGGGGGCATAACAACAGTTTTCAAGTACATAAAAGGTTATTATAAGGAGGAGGGAGAAAAACTGTTCTCCTTAACCTCTGAGGATACAAGCAGCAGCAATGGGCTTAAATTGCATCCAGGGCAGTTTAGGTAAGACATTAGGAAAAATTTTCTGGCCGCGTGGTTAAGCACTGGAATAAATTTCCCAAGGAGGTTTTGAAATCTCCATCATTGTCTAACCGGCTCTTACAAATCTCCAAACACCTGTCAGGGATGGTCTAGATCAGGAGTGAGCAAACTTTTTGGCCCAAGGCCCACATCAGGGTTACGAAACTGTATGAAGGGCCAGGTAGGGAAGGCTTTGCCTCCCCAAACAGCCTAGACCCCTGCCTCATCCACCCCCTCCCATTTCTTGCCCTGACTGCCCCCCTCAGAACCCCCCAACCCATCCAACCCCCCCCCCCGCTCCTTGTCCCCTGACCACCCCCTCCTGGGATCCCCCGTCCCAAACTGCCCCCCCAGAACCCCACCCCCTATCCAACCCCCCTGCTCCCTGTCCCCTGACTGCCCCCACCCAACCCCTATCCAACCCCCCCTGCTCCCTGCCCCGACAGGCCCCCCGGGACTCCCACGCCTATCCAACTGTCCCCTGACCCGCCCCCCCCGAACCTCCGCCCCATCCAACGGTCCCCTGACTGCTCCCCGGGACTCCCTGCCCTTTATCCAACCCCCCCCCCTGCTCCCCACTCCCTTACCGTGCTGCTCAAAGCAGCAGGAGCTCGCCGCCCAGCCAGAGCCAGCCACACTGCCTGCGTGGCTGCAGGGTAGGGGCCGGGGGCTAGCCTCCCCAGTCAGGAGCTCAAGGGCTGAGCAGGACTGTCCTGCGGGCCGTAGTTTGCCCACCTCTGGTCTAGATAATACTTAGTCCTGCCATGAGTACAGGGGACTGGACTAGGTGACCTCTTGAGGTCCCTTCCAGATCATAGAATCATATGACCATCTAGTTTAATCTCTTGCATAACAGAGGCCATAGAATGTCCTCAAAATAATTCCTGTAGACAGCTTCAGCCTTAAAGTGTAACAAGATAAAAGCACAGATATAGTTTACAGGCTTGAAGCCAGCCTTTGCTTAGACCCATTTTCCTTATTTATCACTAGCACCTCAGTCTTCTCCAAAACAAATTAGGCATTAGGATAAAAGGTCAGGCTAAGGTTGCAGAGGATATCAGTGGTAGACATGGTGTAAAGGAGTTTTATCAAATTGCAAGAACTTTCTCAGCATATACCTTTACTTATGCTGTGACCTTTGGCTCCAGGGAGTAACTACATCACTGAGCTCAAGATTGTATGTTCAATACACCCTTGGAGGCCCGTGGTTACTGAGTAAGAGAAAAGTAAGGGATTGCTATATCAGGCCAGCCCAGGGGTCTAGACCCATATCCTGTCCCTGACAGTGAACAGTGCCACATGCTTTACAAGGTACAAGAAACCCCTTAGTAGACAATTATGGAACACATGCCCATAGGGGAAAGCTTTACTTTCTCTAGCCCAGTGGTTCTCAACCAGGGCCATGCATACCCCTGGGGGGGGAGGAAGAATTCCTCTAGATATTTGCCTAGTTTACAACAGGCTACATCAAAAGCACTAGCAAAGTCAGTGCAAACTAAAATTTCATACAGACAATGACTTGTATATATTGCTCTATATACTATATACTGAAATGTAAGTACAGTATTTGTATTCCAGTTGACTTATTTTTTATAATTATATTGTAAAAATGAGAGTCAGCAGTTTCAGTAAGAATGTGTTGTGACATCTTTGTATTTTTATGTCTAATTTTGTAAGCAAGTAGTTTTACAGTGAGGTGAAACTTGGGGTATGCAAGACAAATCAGACTCCTGAAAGGGGTACGGTAGTATGGAGTGGTTGAGAGCCACTGCTCTAGCCCATTCACTATTTTATATACCTTTATCACATCCCCTCATTGTCTGAATAGTCCTGATGGTTTTGCACATTCCCTCATTTTTGTCACCAATCTCAGAACATCCTCTGTATTTGCTGTATCTTTTTTGGAGGCAACGTGCCACCAGCAGCAGCACAGAAGGGTGGCAATACCATACCATGCCACCCTTACTTCTGCGCTGCTGCCTTTAGAGCTGAGCAGTCGGAGAGTGACGGCTGCTGACTGAGGGCCCAGCTCTGCAGGCAGTAGCGCAGAAGTAAGGGTGGCAATATCATACTATGCCATTCTTACTTCTACACTGCTGCTGGCGGCAGCACTGCCTTCAGAGCTGGGCTCCCAGCCAGTAGCTGCCACTCCAGCTCTGAAGGCAATGCTGCCGCCAGCAGCAGCACAGAAATAAGGTTTCAGAGTAGCAGCCGTGTTAGTCTGTATTCGCAAAAAGAACAGGAGTACTTGTGGCACCTTAGAGACTAACAAATTTATTTGAGCATAAGCTTTTGTGAGCTGTAGCTCACGAAAGCTTATGCTCAAATAAATTTGTTAGTCTCTAAGGTGCCACAAGTACTCCTGTTCTTTTTACAGAAATAAGGGTAACAGTACCACAATCACCCCCTCTTCCCACACACAATAACCTGGCAAACCCCCCCCCACACACACACACACCACTCCTTTTTGGGTCAGGACTCCGACAATTACAACAACATGAAATTTCAGTTTTAAATAGCTGAAATCATGAATTTTAGGATTTTTAAAATCCTATGACTGTGAAACTGACCAAAATGGACTGCAAATTTGATAGGGCCCTACTTATGCATACTAACATTTTGTTTGCTCTTTTGACTGCTTCTGCACATTGAGCAGGGTGTTTTGAGCTGTCTAGAGGGGATGAATTCGTTTCACCTTCTATTTGACATCCACCTGCCCATAGCATTATAAGACTGTCCTAGCAAGAGAGAAAATAGTCTGTCTAGATCTGCCCAGAAAAGCCTCATATTTGTATCTGTGCTTTAATAGGTCATTGTGGAAAAGGTCTCAGGCTCTCAGATTGTTGACATTGATAAGAGGAAGTATCTGGTTCCATCTGACATCACTGTGGCCCAATTCATGTGGATCATCAGGAAGAGGATTCAACTGCCATCTGAGAAAGCAATATTCCTCTTTGTAGACAAGACTGTCCCACAGTCCAGGTGAGAGGCCATTAGACTGGATTTTTGTGAATTTCACTCAAGATACATAAGCTCAGTGGTGCAAATACAGCAGTCCGGTCCAGTCAGCCATACTAGTAAGATATTTATAACAGGTACTCCGTACCAGAAAGACACAGGAGGCCACCGGGTGGCCCCACACCAGCAGTTCCTCTTGCGTGGCTGTACCATCCCTGGCCCCGCCCCCAGCCCTTCCACACAGCTGCGTCTCCTGTCTGGGGTCTGTACAGAATCCCCATCAGAGGACAGGGCTGGGGGTGGTACAACCGCGCCAGAGGAGCGGCCCCATGTTCTGCTCTTTTCGCTGCTGCAGTTCCGGAGAGCCCTGCGGTTCAGAAGTCTCTGGCGCAGTGGGAGGAGGACAGAGCCCCTCCCCCCCAGGTAGCATGGGATGGATCCTGGGGAGGGTACAGGGAGAGTGCAGGGGCCCTGAGCTGGGAGGGGGGAGAAAGTCATGTGGGAAGGTCACGTGTCTCCCCTTTGTGTCCCTCCCATGAGGGCAGCGTACCAGTAAGAAATGAATTCTATTTGCACCACTGCATAAGCCTGATGGACCGCATTCTGCTATGATGTTAGTGTTAACCCCCTCAATAGGATATACTGAGGAGCAGCTCGCTGAGGAAGTAAAGGAAGAATGATTTGCTATTTTAATATCATTGCTCTAATTTTTCTCATTTTATTTAAATGCTGGCAAAATACAAAACCCCATCTTATTTATAAGAATAAGCTGGAAGAAAAGATGATTGTAAAGCAACTCAGTTGCGACATGCATCAGGGAAGGATGGTGGGGAAGGTTATTGAAATGCCATGTTAGATGTCTAAGACATAGATGGTGAACTTCTTGCCAAGAAAGGAAGTTTAACCAAGTGGACAGCACTTCAGCAAGAGTTCAGGAATCATTTTAGTATCCAGGGGAGAGGATCACTAAAATCCTCTTAGACTTTAATTTCTTTGGGGCAAGTACTGTGCTTACTCTATGTTCTCTACAGCACCAAGCATGATACTAACAGTCAAAGTTCCACTGAGAATGTTAAGGTTGCATGATTAAATGCTCAAAAGTGAATACCATAGTCAGGATTCCTGGAACAACCCTTAAATCTGCCCCTGGTATGTATGAATCATTATGATGCAGACACTTACTTTCTTAAATAATACAGTGCAGAATTATAATCTTGTAGGGTGCAAAGTGAATGAAGGGAATGGCCCCTTGTCTTATTCACTATGCATTTTATATAGAAATAAATTTTATTGGCTGCCTGGTGTACACAGAATGATACATTGTAGTAGCAGATACTACATAGGCACCAAAGGTTGTAGCAGAAGCTATACTGCATTATTTGAGAAACAGCATGTAATCATGTTACTTACTAACATGGCAGAGATAAGGTATTACTTGATATTTGAATGCTTAAAACCATGCAATCTTAATGGTCTCTTCAGACAATCTGCAAAGGATTTTAAAAAAAATTGCATGTTGTGTTCCCCCCCCCCCCTTGCTGCTTTATTGTGTATGGGGGCCTGAAAGGGATTTTTTTTTTCTCCTTCCTGCTTGGTTACTCAAGTCTTATCTTCCTCGTATTGCAGTAACATCTTTTTGGGTGTGTACCTCAGATGTGAGTTGTTAACTTTCACATATTAATTAGATGGACAGGAATGTTGAATCTTTAACAAAGGCATTTTTTTAACATATTTTTAACAAATGTTAACAAAAAACCAAGGTTTAACTAGAGGGTCACACACTTCCTTGCTTCTGTAGGTCAAGCTTATTGCACGTAGCAGGGGGCTCCTTGTATTCCTCCATTTCTCCAAATGCTTCCTCTGTGCCACCCTGCTACTTCTGTTTAAAGGACTAACTGCAACACCTGCATGATGGCCCCAGCATCTTCACCCTTACCTTAGGGCTGAAATCTTTCTCGAGTCCCTGTAGCCAGCCACAAGCATCATCCTTACTTCCCTAGTTCCAGTCAGCAACTGATCTGCTCTGTCCAGCAGCTCCTTTTATATGAGTCTGCTTGGATCTGATTAGTTGCTTCCCTGCAGTCTCTCTCTGCAGCCTGGAGGACTTGTCTCTACTGCTGTTTCATGGGGTGCGGTGTGGTAGGGCTGCGAGGCCTCCAGCAGGGGGCCTTAGGGCCTGGTACACCCCATCACATCCCCTTATTCACTTCTCCCCCCATGCCAGGGGTTTTTGTGTGCACCCCCACTACCTCCCATTCCCCCTTTCCCTCCACTATTCTTTTCTTTTCTTTTTTCGAGTGTCAACATTTTGAAACAGTTGGGAGGATGGGCAGAGTTAAAATGAGTGGTATTAGACTGGAATGTGTTACTGGCTGCCTCAACTGATTCCTTGATTTTTAGACAGTTACAGAGGTGGTTGAAGCTGCTGGTTCTACTAACCAGATGCCAGGTGCCTCATGTGTCCTCCATTTCCCCCTTCCTGTTTTCTACTTCCCACTAAAATGAAAAAGTTTCCGCCCATTGTTGCACAGCACATTCCTTGAGATGTTATTGATGGGATATGGCATTCAGGAGTCATAGTGTTAATCTCCAAACAGAGAAATGCTGTCAAGTGAGTGTAAGCCTCACATGCTCAGCCAAACAGCTTCACTGAAAATCCATTCCCCCTGCAAGCTACTCATCTCTTGTGCTAACACAATCTCACAACACCTCAGGCCTCCTGCAGGGGCACAAAGCTGACTGTCCAATTTAAACAACAAACAGGAAATAAAACCTGTTTTTTGACAAATCTTTCAGGCCATTATACATCATAAAACAGCATAATAGGTCACAGGACTTTTTTTTTTTCATTTTAAAGATCACTGAATATTCAACAAACACCTACAAAATGTCATAAAACACATTGCAGCATCTGGAACTATTTGGATAGACAGCATCAGAGCAGCCTATTCTACACAAGGTGCACACTTAGGACGATGGCATATAGGGCATGCTCTTACCTCACTGTACAATTAATGAGACATGACTACTACAGACATCATCTACAGTGAATGAGGCAGAGTATAATAGAAGCCTAACCTTCTTCAGTGCACCCTCTAGCAGATTAATTGCATCATATGCAGTGAGGTTAACCACACGTGCATGCTGAGTGCAACCTTCCTTTCTTTGGAATGTTGGTATTCCCTAAGTATTGGAACTGCATAAAATGAGTCTAAAGCCTTCATCACATGGTCAAATCAAAATGTACTTTCATATGGAAACTCAAAAGGTCCTTCTTGTCAATGAGGATTGGTTTTCCTGCCAAATTTAAACTTGCTACCCACAGACATTTTGGAGCAAGAATTAGATTAGTCTCTTTTTATTTTATCATAGGTGTTCATTCCCCCAACCTCTCATTTAAAGTGGCTGAATTTGAAATACCTTTTGCACAAACTTTCAAAATAAATTTACCTTTGGATACAGACTGGGCCTTGAAAATTAGTCCAGCAGGGTATGAACAGAACACTGGAATGGGGAAGGGGGGTTATCAATCGAAACGTTCACATAATCTTAAATCTAGGTGGTGATGTTGCTTCAGCTTCAACAACAGAAGTGGGCTATTGAGGGTGTGATCCCACTAAAAGTGATGACATTCTAAAACTTCAGCTTCAACACTTCTAGACTGTAAACATACCAGTGCATTAGGCCTCAAACAGCATCTACTAAAATCTACATTTGTGAAATCCATTTGTGTAGCTCCACAAACTTAACAGTAAAAATCCAAGCATTTTGCAGATTCCCAGAAATTCTTTATGAATGCCAGCGCTAGAACATCTGGCCTCAGGAGCAACCAGGGATATTGGTGATAACTAAGGGATGTGGATGCCTGCTGTGTCTCTCTGGAATCAGTAGCATTTCAGATTCTCTCATTCATGTATTTAAACTTACACTTCTAGTCTAGAGCTTTGTTTTTCATTGTATCCCCTTCTCTCTGTTTGCCATACAGTAATTGTTACCATGTGCAGCTCTGCTGCCTTGAGCAACTTCTCATTGTGTTTTCTTTTTCTTTTCCCTTGTTCAAGCCTAACTATGGGGCAGCTTTATGAGAAGGAGAAGGATGAGGATGGATTCTTGTATGTGGCGTACAGTGGAGAAAACACATTTGGCTTCTGAATGCTGAGGTCTGGCTGCTGCATCATCCCGCAATGTATCTTGTAAATAGCCAATTGTTTTCAGTTATGATACCCACAGAGGTTTCTCCCATACACATCATGCATTTGTAACTGGATTAATTTCCTAATATATTGTTAGGTCTTGTTTTATTAGACTGGTAAATTTATCAGAGTTCTTCGGGGGGTTTTCCTTTATTGTGCATTGTCCTCATGGCTATAAGTTCCCAGAGCCTCACCCCTCTGGAACACATATTTAATTACATTGTTTATATATTGATGCAAAGTAGTTGGGCTACTAAAACATGAAAAAGAGGAACATGCATTTATTCTGGATTTAGTTTGAGGTGTTAGCTTGACAAGAATTAAAATATTAATTATTAGAAACACTGGCTTCACTAGGTTATTCTGAGCAGTAGCAAGATGCTTATCATATTGAACTGAGTTAATGTTCCTCTTTCTGAATTCTATTAAGGAATAACTACAATAAAAATTCCTCCCACACTGTTACGTGGCCAATGTCCTTTCTTTACCTTAATTTTGGCCAGCAAGTGGTGCGTGTCAAGATTCTACAGTGAGGGAGCACACTGATGTACATAAAAGGAGGAAACAAGGATCTGTCCTTGGGGACCAAACCACCATGGCTGGAGCAGCCAGTCCTCATTAGGAGAGGAGCCAAGAGTTGCCAATGGGACCCAGCTGTCAGTCCAAGGATGCTGGGGAGGAGGGAACTGGACAATAGGATTGCATATATGGGGAAGAGCTGACAGTCAAAATACTGCACAACACATGCAGGGGCAGAAGAGGACCAGGCAGCAAAGGAGTGAGAGAGAATAATACACTAGGTAGGAGATGGAAATTAAATGAAGAACAAAAAGAGACAGTAGGACTAATTTTTTTCCAAAATCAATAATTGCACAGAAGACAGTTAAATATATAAACCCTGTTCCAGGTAAGAAACTGCTGCTGATATTGCATGACTCTGAATGAGAAGGAATGTATCCCCAAGACAATCCTTCTATTCTTTTAAGTACAGATGGTCCCCGATATATGCAGGCGTTCTGTTCAGGAACACCTTGCATAAGTCAAAATTTGCGTAAGTCTGAAACATATCTCCGACCATTATGCAAAAAAACCCCCAAATCTCCTATTTCTATCTTACAGAAGTTTTTCTGTAAAATTGGATTTGCATAACCTGGGGAGCATCTGTAGAAGAGGTCCAGATTGGAATTAGCAGAGATGGGGCAGACTGGGGCAAACATAGGTGAGAGACGGTTATATACCCTTACAAGAAGTTTCAGTTCCCCCAATGGTTCTCAACCTATTTATCATTGTGGGCCGCATCCAATACTACCTGTATGGCCCTGAGGATGTCACATGGGCCGCAGCTCTGTGCTGATTGGGCCACAAGCGGCCCGCAGGCCACAGATTGGAACCACTACTCTACTTTATGAAAATTAAAAGCCACTCCAAATTCACAATTGGAAAGTAGGTATAGTCACATCACAACCCTCAGTGGGTACATCTGTACAGCAGCTTGGAGCTAGAATTCCCAGCTTGGGCAGCCATACACACGATTGAGCTAGCATACTAAAAATAGCAGTGTGGGCTTGGTGGCTCAGGCTAGTCACCTAAGTACAATCATGTCCATGGTGCTAGGTACATACTTGGCTGGCTAGCCTAAGCTGCCACCTGTACCACTGTGGCCATACTGTTATTTTTAGCTCACAAGCGCAACCAATAGTGCATGTATGGCTACCTGAGCTGGGAATTATACCTTCCAGTTGTGCTGTAGACTTACTCTAAACCAGGGGTGAAAGTGGGCTGGTACCCAGCTGATGTTAAAGCACTGCTGCAGTGCTTTAACATAATTAGCACTTCCCCTCCCCCTGGGCCGCTGACCAGAGGGAGGGTAAAAGCGCAGCTCCCCGGGGCTCCCGGCCTACACTACCACAGCGGCAGCTGAAGCCCCAGGCTCTTTTCAATCACTGCTAGAGCCCCAGGTGGTGCAGACCAGGCAGCGCAAATGGGCTGTCTGGGGGAGGTTGACCCCCTGCCAGCCCCGCCCCTTCCGGAGGGGGGGCAGAGCCAGGCCTCCATACTGGTAAGAATTTAATATTACTTTTACCCCCTGCTCTAAACATAAACAGGCTCTTAGACAAGTAAATGGGAGCTGAAATTATTTTGCTCTTCTCTCTCTTTACAATGGTGCACAAGAGCCTTGGGGAACCAGGACTGAATCAGAGCACTGGCCTTTGGCAATCAGGGCTCACACGTTGCGCAAACCCAGAACAAATGGTATTAATTATGCCATAAGCTTTCAACTTCTGCATCACTGGGTTCATACTGCTACACTGCTTCTTTATATTCAGACTACACAGGGTAGAACAAGGAAAATGTGTGCTGCCAAGTGAAGAGGAGGCAGCCCCTAGTTACATGCCAGGGCGCTCATGCTATAATGGGTAGGGAAGATAGCTACATGGCAAGAATTGAGTTATTGGAAAACTGGCATCTCTCTTAATATAATATAATAGGAAATCACTAACCATAATACATCAGGCTGCAAATAGAACCCTGTTTTTTTGTTTTTTTAACACTATGATGCTAGTGAGGTGGGTTTTTTTTGTTGTTTTTTGTTTAAATGTACCAGGGTCAATGTGCTGGTTATCATGGTGAGCCTATTGCTGAATTTACACAAGTTGAAACTTCTAGGAGCTTACTTAGTGTTTGGCTCTAAAGGTCACATTTACTGGTGCTATCTGAAAGGGCCACAGAGTTTCTTTTGTTGGGACGAGGCAGGATCTTGCAAAATGTTGATAATGTCCTGTTATTAAAGCTGGTTTCAACAGTGCAGCATGTGCTCTCTGCATCTGAAAAAGTGCTCTTAATAAATAAGCCTTTTATTATTTTAGTGCTGCAGCAGTTAAGGTCCTGTCATCATTTCCATTGTGAACCCTCCTTTTTTATGAGTTAACACTCTTGTTATGGGCAGAAACTTGGCACAGCAAGTCTCTGCCTGGAGGAACTTTCTGGCCCTGGGTTTCAAAACTTGGAAGGACAGCAATAGGTTTAGCTGCTTTTTTTGTAACCTTTAATCATTAAAAAGGAGCTTTGTATCCTTTAAACTGAAACACTGCACCATTTGTCCATAGGCAAACTTAGGCTCTGGCTAGTTAGGACATAAATTGCAGCAGATGATTATACAATTCAGACACATGAGTCACTGGTTTATCACTTAGCCTTCCCTGAAAATTTTAAATGCACCCTACTAATACACAGGTACAGCTACCCAAACCTTGACAGGAACAAGCTTTAACCACAATAGCATGACAGGCTGAAATGTCTTTGGCATTTCCTTCATGAATAGCTGAAAAACAAGTGATGATTTTATTTCTTCTAACATTAGCTCAGAGATTACTAGCCAGTCTAGACTCAGCAGCCTGGAGTCATGAGGAAAGAACTGCAGCAAAGGAATGAGAAAAGGCTCCATAAAGGTCCCTTTATATTGTATCAAGAGGTGGATACATGTAGGTTGGCAGCCTAAAAGAGCAAGTGATTTTTCTTACTGCACATCCCTGCTTTTGGTAGACCCATTCTCACTTATAGAATGGGAAAGAGTGACTGAGCCAAGATTTTTGGCTACAACATGACTCCTCCTCCCCCCCTCCTTCCCTCTTTTTGTTAACCCTTCACTATTGGCAGTGGTAGCTCAGTTTATGCACTGGAGAATGCAGGAAAGGTGAAAAACAAGAACTTTTTCAGGGACTTACTGCAACCCCCATCTCCTCTCTCATGCCTGGGGCTCCTCTCTCCACCCTGTTCCCCCTTTGCCAGGGTCTCCCATGCCAGGAACTGTGTATGTCTCTATTCCCTACTTTCCCCATTCTCAGGGATTGGTTGACCCTTCTCCCCGTCACTTGCACTACATGCCCCCCCTTCCCTGGGCACCCTATACCCCCACCAGAGGTTGTATGCACCCCCCCCACTTCCCCAACATGCCAGGGGCTCTGTGTGCACACATCCCATTCCTCCCCCCCCCTTATTCTCCATTCTTTCCTTTCTGTTTCAAGATGTCAAAAATTTATTACTGTCAGCCTGCCAATACAGTTTGACAGTTGTTTGGGGAAATGTGTTAATGCTCGTCTTAACTGGTTCTGTGATCTGTAGCCAATTACAGAGAAGGGTTAAGTTGATAGTTCTGCTAACCAGATGCCACCAGACTCTGTCCCCCCTCATCCTTTTCACCAAAAATCAGTAGGGATCTACCCCCCAGCCTCAACAACTACCTGAAATTTTGGAGTTGATCAGATGTGATGTTAAACTCTTTTTTCTCATGAGAGAAATGTCATTACATTGAGTAACAAGGGATATGAGGGAATATCTTTTTATTAAACCAACTTCTGCTGGTGAAAGAAACAAGCTTCCAAAGTTCATCTCTTTCACCAACAGCAGTTGGTCTAATAAGATATTCCCTCACCCCACCCTGTATCTCTAATATCCTGGGACCAACATTCCTGCAACAACACTGCCAACATTAAATTGTGTGCAAGGCCTCACAAGCTTAGCCAAGGAGTCTTTCAAGTGCTGTTTTGTTTGTTGTTTTAATTCTTGCCCTCTGGTGTGGGTTCACCAACAACTCATCTAGGCTGCAGCATGTCTGACTCTCTCATTGTCCCCATCCCAAAAGTGAGAGTAATGACACTGGGCAGAAGCCCCAAAGCTGCTGGCTCCCCCTGCCATGCCTTAGTAGAAACAGGCACACTAGCTCGTTGTACAAAAGCACAGGGAAACATCCCAGAGCCAATCACCCTGTGAACAGCAAGGCTGAAAGCTTAGGAAAGAGTTAAAAAAACCCTACATCTCCCAATTGCTGATCTACAAGCTAGACTGCTGTGGGACAACTAACCTTATACAACTTGTTCTAACATTACAGCTAGAGAGGAAATGGAAATATTCCAGTCTGGTTTGCAGGTTCACTGGAGACCTTGTTTATGAGTAACAAAGGGGGAAAACAAGCACATTCAGAATATCTGGTTTATGTTGGCTACATGGTATCTCACAAGACTTTAGGAAAGGGCGGAAGTAACGAGTTTGAAAATATACTGGTTCGTTTTTATATTAGTGTATTATAGTGCACTAACAACTAAGACCTGCTGCTTCTCCATTTTAAGTGACCGTACCTTCTTCCTAGATGCTTCACATTCCTGCAGTTCACCCCAACTCCAAAATATATTGGGATCTGGCTTGACCTGCTGGTTCCTTACACAAGTTCTAGATATCAACTCCTTTACCCCTACACTGGCTCAATTCTTTCAAGAGGGCTTGGGATGTTGATACTGGCTATGAAAAGTATGGGAGTAGACAGATTAGACTCAGGTTTTCTCCTCCTACAGCTTTATCACTTCCTGTAGGAAACCATAATTTAGCCACTGTGTAAACCAAAAGGATTGGCAAGGAAGGTAATAGGTTCAGCTCCATTTCTCCCTCCTATGTATTAGAGCAGGATACAGCTGCCATCACTATGCTCAGTGTTTTTGTAAAATTTAGGCTATAGCAGGACAGAAGTCTGAGTGAACAGTGGCTCTTGGGTGATTATATAATCTCAGCATCGGGCTAAAGAAATAAAATATGTCCACGTAAACAGTCAACTCCCCAGATGGAAGAATCTGGGTCGACCACATGCTTCTAGTTTAACTAAGACATTTTCCACTAGTCTTAGACTGTTCTGCCATGCTGATATCATCTAGTAATATTTTGCTTAGACCCATATATTAAAGCAAAGCCTGTCAGGGACTGTATATTGCTACCACAAGCCTCTCCAGCTTCTACCAGGCTCAGTTAAAACATGGCACAAGCCAAATGGTAACATTGTAACATGAGGCCCTTAATGGTAAAACCAAGATCTTTTTTCCCAAGAAATGGTTAATAAAAGACTTGGGTGTCTCAGTGTTAGTATTTCTGTCATGTGTCTGTTAGCTTAGACTTCATAGTTTATCTCACTGAAAGTTGTTTTTAATTGAAATGTGGCATCCTTTCTGCTCTCTGATTCAGATTTTTTTAAAAAACCTTCCCCACTCTAAAATGTGGAGGCTTTTATGGAACTATCTGGATATAAAAAATAAAATGACCGATTAAAAGCCCCATTTTTACCCAACTCTTGTCACATTATCTTTCATCAGTGGGGTGACTAGATACCTCGGTCCTCTGGGATTGGTCTTGGCTTGGAGGTATGAGAGAACATATAGTGCCAAACCAACAGATTTGGGTGCTGTATCTCTTCCGCAGCAGAAGGAAAGGCTGGCATGTCACCCCTTCCTACTTTCATCTCCCATGTCAAATAGATCAGAGTTTGTAGTAGATGGATCAGAAGTTCCCCTACTCATACGCTGTGATAAATGAAGGGGGGGTTAGCTCTCTTTTATGGACACCCGGCCAGCCAGCTAGCTATAAAATCCCTCTGAGTAGCTGTTCTCTACTTGCTTTACCTGTAAAGGGTTAAAAAGTCCACAGGTAAAAAGAAAGGAGTGGGCACCTGACCAAGAGAGCCAATGGGACAGCTAGAACTTTAAAAAATTGAAACAAAACTCCCCTTTGTTGTCAGTGGTTGTTCTCTGGAGAGAGGAAACACGTAGCTGCATTGTTATAAGCAGATTTAAGCCAGGTATGAAATCATCAGATCATACCTAGAATTACTTATTTGAAACCTCCCAAATACGCAAGTAGATCAGAAAATGTCTAGAAAGACACACTTAGAGTTATTTCCTTTATTTCTGTAAGGCTTGTAGATCTCCTCTGTGCTAACCCCAAATGCTTTTGTTTGCTTGTAACCTTTAAGATGAACCCCCAAGAAAGCTATTTTGAGTGCTTCATTTTTGGAATTGCTCCTTTAAAATCTAGCAAAAGCCTAAGTTCCAGATGTATTTTCTTCCTTTTTGTTTTTAATAAAATTTACCTTTCTTAGGAACAAAATTGGATTTTTGGTGTCCTAAGAGGTTTGTGCATATGTTGTTTAATTACCTGGTGGCAACAGCTAATTTCCTTTGTTTTCTTTCTCAGCTCTTCCCTGGAGGGAGGTGAAAGAGCTTGAGGGTACCCCACAGGGAGGAATTCCCCAGTGCTCCTTCCTAGGTTCAAATGGGTTTTTGCATTTCGGTGGTGGCAGCGTTTACCAAACCAAGGTCAGAGAAAAGCTGTAAACTTGGGAGTTTAATGCAAGCCTGGAGTGGCAAGTATTAATTTTTAAAATCTTTGCAGGCCCCCACCTTCTGCACTCAAAGTGCCAGAGTGAGGATTCAGCCTTGACATACGCCATGGTAGATGCAGCTCAGAAGTGACCACCCAAGCCCACTGGGATCTAATTAATATTTCGTAAAGAATGACATACACAAGCAGCTATAACAAGTTCCCTTTTCTATCTCCCTCCTTCAGAGCTCAGGCTCAGATTTTTAAAGGTATTGAGGTGTTGCTGTGCTCAGCCTAAATCCCATGCTCCCTTGGAAAATGGGATTTAGTCTCCTAAATCAGTCAGGCATTGCAATGACTCAAATCCCTTTAAATAGCTGGGCCTTAGAGACAAGGTGCTGCCTTCAACTGACAGCCAGAATTTGGCCCACATTCTAAAGCAGCATCACCCACTCTGTGTCTGAAGGCTCCATCAATGCTGGGCTCACACAGCTGCCATTTTATGTAAACTGCAGGTAATCCTTGGTATTCTTGACCCAGGTTCCTAGGGCCTGGCTATGCAACACTTTCCAAGCTTCTTGATAGTTTGCTGAAGCTTCCTTGTACTCCCAGTAGGTCTCCAATTTCTTCTCCCTGATAGGAAATGCACCACAACAATGGACAGATTTCAGTTCTCTTATTAACAGAGGTTACCTTTCCTTTTTGAACAAATACCCAACCCTGTGAGAGGCCAATTTGCACTGACTGCCAAGAGTGTCAGGAAGAGCAAACAGGTAGGCATATAAATACTAATCTGCAAGAGTTTTGTGGGAATAAATGGAAAGAGATGAAAAGGCTTACAACCATCCTACCTCAGACCCATGGACCTAGCGGACAGTCTAGACCTCTTACGAAACTGGATAAGCCCCAGGGAGATGTCACCTGCTCTCTGGAGCTTCCTAGGTTTCTGGGAAGATGGTTAAGGAGCTCTGTGCTGTGAAGGAGTTATGGTTTCTGGACACTTCCGGATTTCTAGAAGGTCCCTGGGAGGTAGTTCTGTTCAGTTTTCTCCAGGGTGGGAGTGTAAATTCTGCCCAAGTATGGCCTGTTTCTACCTCTCCACTGGTTTCAAGCCTTTGACCAGCAACAGGATGGGGATACTTTGTATGAGCAGAGTGCAGCAGACAGAGTGGTGCCAGCCATGTGGGAGAGCAGCCAGGCAGAGTCAGCAGTGTGCCTTATGAATAGACCCACATTCCAGTGGGGTGGAATTGGTCTCATTTTGCTGGAGGATGTATAGCTAAGAGCTGCCCAAGTGGCTGAAGTTCAGAATAATCTTTTTTGCACTCCAAGGCAAAGACAGGGTGGTGGAACAATGGAGTCAGAGTCTTTATTCCTCTGCCTAGGGTGGAATGAAAGAGGAGCAGCAGGGCATCGTAACTTTGCTTAACATGCTACTGAGATGATGCCTGTCCCACAGGCACTAGCCATGGCCAATGCATTATAAAATGAGTGGACTACGCCACAGCATGCACGTGCAGAATGGCATTCAGGCATTTACAACTTCGCTTTCACATACTTCATCGCTATCCACTTTATGTTTCGTTAAATAAACCCCAAATGATTGTAGTTAGTGTCTTACTGGGGACAATACCAATGAAAGACACACTGGAGCTCTGCCCTTCAGAACACATGGAAGATTATGGGTACTAACCTTCAGCACTGAGCTGCAGGCATGGAAGAGCCCTGATAGTGGTCAGCTAGCCCATGGGGAAAGCAAACTTCAAGAGACACCACAGGTCAAAGAAGAGTCTGGATACTGCCACACCCCCCTTACCTCTCGCCCTAACAGCTCAGATTATAACGCATGGAAGCCAAGGCAACACAAAAAGTGCAGTATGGCTGATTTAGGGCATATCTACACTGCACACTCCTTATGGCAGGGTGCAGAGCACATACACTACACACACACCCCCACAGCTCAGGTGTATGTAGCTGTGTAGGGGTGAGGTGCTGCTTCAGCAAGTAAAGAGACACCTGAACCCCTAGGGCACATACCTTACATGGCTCTCTAGATGTGCAAGTAGTTCCACCCACCTACATTGCTATTTTTAGGTGTCTTCCAGGAAGCAGCAACATGTTCCTCCAGCTCCCAGTCGGCTCTGAGCACTGTCCCTGCCTGCAGGCACCGCCCCCACAGCTTCCAGCACACAGGGCAGGGGCAGCGTGCAGAGCCCCCCGGCCGTCTCTCCGCTTAGGAGTCAGAGGGACATGTTGTTTCTTCCTGAGAGCCACACAAAGCTGGAAGCCTGCCAGCCCCACAGCAACCAGAATTTTAACGGCCCAGTCAGCAGTGCTGACTGGAACTGCCAGGGTCCCTTTTCCTGCCACAGGTGTTCTGGTTGAAAACTGGACACCAGGCAAATGTAGTGTAGTGTCCCACTGCCTCCCTGGTGCTGGAGCCTTTCCCCGCCACAGGGAGCTACCAGAGCCTTTTCCTGCCACAGGGAAAGGCTCGGGCAGCTCCCTGCTTCCAGAGCCTTTCCCTGTTTCCTCCTCACTGTCAGAGCCTTTCACTGTCACATGTAGCTACATGCTGCAGGGTGGACACAGTCTGCTTTTCACTGTGGTATGTAGTTACGCATACCCTATGCACCACTGCCAGGAGTGTGCAGCACAGACATACCCTGAGTTTTCTCTCCCCATTCCTCCATCACAGAGGTGGACAAACTACGGCCCGTGGGACCATCCTGCCTGCCCCCTGAGCTCCCGGCTGGGGAGGCTAGCCCCCGGCCCCTCCTCTGCTGTTCCCCCGGAGCCATGCCGCCGCTTGCACCCACCCACCTCCCAGGCTTTCCAATAAGCCTGTCCTGCTGCTCTGAGTGCATGGTAAGGGGGCCGGGGGGGATTGGATAAGGGACAGGAGGTCCTGGGGGGCAGTCAGGGGATGGGGGGGAGGTTCGGGGTGGGGAGGTCAGGAGATGGGGCGTTGGATAGGGGGTGGGGTCCTGGGGGCACAGTTAGGGATGGGGGTCCTGGGAGGGGGCGGTCAGGGGACAAGGAGCGGGGGTTGGATGGGTCAGGGGTCCTGGGGGGGCTGTAAGGGGGCAGGGGTGTAGATAGAGGTCAGGGCAGTCAGGGGACAGGAAGTGGAGGGGGTTGGATAGGGGATGGGGTCCTGGGGGAACGGTTGGGGTGGGGGGTCCCAGGAGGGGGCGGTCAGGGGACAAGGAGCGGGAGGAAGGGTTGGATGGGTCAGAGGTTCTGGGAGGGCAGTCAGGGGCAGGAAGTGGGAGGGGGAGGATAGGAGGCGGGGGCTAGGCTGTTTGCAGAAGCACAGCCTTCCCTATCTGGCCCTCCATACCATTTCGCAACCCTGATGTGGCCCTCGGGCCAAAAAGTTTGCCCACCCCTGCTTCAGCACATGCTACTGCCAACTAGCAGAGCACACCAGCATTGCCTACTCCAAGATCCCAGCCGCTGGGGAGCAACAACGGTGATCTGAAGAGAGTTCTGATTACACTTAATGGGTGGTCACAGACTCATCTCTTTGGCCAGAGATTGCCCTGCATTTGCATTTACCCTCCTGTATTTAAGAGGCTGTTAGTAAACTTAGGTCTCCTCGTTGTTTATGTAAATCAGTGTTATACGAGAAATGCTCACATGATCAGCAGGCAAGAAAAGAGATGATCTATTCTCCTGTAGCCCCAGGTAAATCTCTGAAAAAATCTGACACATTGGCATGTGCATGTATTCAACCCTACTCTTCTCCACAGCACAAAAGCCACACCTTTGATCCATTATTCAGTTTCAAACTTTACTTTCAAGTCTTCATCCATACTTGAGATCACAAATCTAGTTAGTAAAGGTAACTGTGTTAACATAAAGTACCACAAGAACATTCTGATTAAAAAATTAGAACTATACTAAATAAACGCAATGTATATAAGTGGATTCAAAACTGGCTGATAGACCTTCAAAACGTAATTATTAATGGGGAGTTGCTCTCAAATTGGGATGCATCCAATAGAGTCCCCAAGGGATCTGGTTTTGGGCCTGTTTATCCAATATCTTTATCAATGCTCTGGAAGAAAATATAAAATCATTCCTAGTACAGATGATAGACTGCTGAAGTAATAAATAATGATGAAGACAGAGCAGTCATACAGAATGATCTCGACTGCTTGGTAACACAGACCTATTCAAACAAAATTCTTTTTAAACACAGCAAAATGCAAGGTCATGAATCTAGGGACAAAAAATGCAGGCCACATCCACAGAACAATACTCTGGGGGAACAATGCTCTGGAAAGTAGTGACAATGTGAGAGTGCAGGGATACTACGCTTGTTAACTTCAGCTAAGCTTCTCCCTCCTCTTGCATTTGTGCTCGTGTGTGACTGAAAGTTTACAAGCAAGTCTTGAAAAATTTACTCAGACCTATTAGCCAGAGAACTAAGCCCGCCAGCCATGATGAAAGATACCTATGCTGCCCTATCCCTGAGGCCTCAAGCCCTGCAATTTACTAATCAGAGTCCCTGGAGCAAACAAGCTCTCCACAGGAGATGAGTTGCAATTAAATATAGTATGCATAGAGATCCCCCATGTGAAAGGCGGAGGGGGGGGGGGGGAGGAAAGTACAGTTGAAGAGGTAGGTGAACCAGGATGGCATGGAGTCCCAAACACCAAGAAGGCGATGCTGTTAGGGAGGAGGGACTGATCAATCATCATAAGTAGCAGAAAGACCTGGGAACAGACAAGGGACCCATGGACTTAGCCCAGAGGAGGCAGTGGTGACATTGGAAAAAAATGTGTCAATGGAGTAACGGGGGCAGATTGCAAGGGATCAAGAAGGGAATCAGAGAAATGAAGGCAGGAACTTAGGAGGCAAAGTGGGGAGGAGGAAGAGAAGATGGACTGATGGCTATAAGAAAGTGGAGTCTAGGGAGCGTAAGGTAGGAGATACCAGGATGCACTTGAACGCAGAAGAAAAGGAGTTGGTGAGGGAGGCAGACGGATGGGATTGGTGAGAAAGGCAGCTAAACAAATGAGAGTCAGGAGGGATGGTTTGACAGTTTGGAAATTAATAGAAAAAGTCCACTCTGAATCAAAGCCCAGAGTGAAGGAAGAGAATATGTTGTGAAGGGTGGCACAAAGTGGAAGTGGAGGGGGAATAGTGGTTTGAAGTTACCCGCTACAGTGTTTTGGTCAGTAGCAGGAAAGCAGCAGGGCAGGCTGAGTGGAGAGCTAGGTCCCCCTGCTCTACACACTAAGCTTGTATAGCCTGTATCAGAGACACTCGTATCTGCTGAACTGTGCCACAAGGAAAAGTCCAGAGACAGAAAAATGATAAAGGACAAAAATGCCACAGGAAATTACAAAACCACAGGAATCCTGAAAAGGCTTGAGGTGAAAGAGTGTTATGTAAGCAGCACATGGCCAGCCTTCCAATCACGCAGCAGTATGTCCCCAATGCACCACACAAACTCAGCTCCTATCATCCCAGTTATGAAGAAGTCACGTTGGACAAACAACTGAAGTAGAGCTCCCCGTGCAATGCAGTGGCTTAAAAGGACAAATCCTTGGATGTTTAAAACATGTACATATCCAGCAGAAGTGGGGAGGTGGTATTGCCTCTCTCTACTCGAATAATGTTCCACTTTTCATGTCCACACTTCAAAAAGATGTTCAAAAATTGGAGAGGGCTCAGAGGAGGTACAAAAATGATTCAAGGCATAAAAAAAAAAAAATCCCAGTAAGAGATTTAAAGAGTTCAATCTGTTCAGATCATCAAATAGAAGATTGAGGGGCAACTTGATCATCTAGAAGTATCTACATGAGGGATCTTTAAGCCTTCTGACAAAAGCATAAATGAAATCCAATGGGGGGAGTTGAAAAATCCTAACTGGAAATAAAACCGTTTTTTCCAACAGTTGGGATATTTAACCTTTGGAACAGATTAACAATGGATGTGGTAGATTCATCATCACTTGGAATCTTGAAATCAAGATTAGATGTCTCTTTCTAACATATATGATTTAGAGTTCAACCAGAAGTTATGGGCTTGATGCAGCAGTGGCAGATGGAGTTCTATGGCCTGTGGTATTATATACAGGTCAGACTACAGGTCATACAGAACGGTCCCTTCTGGCTTAAAAACCTACGCATTGCTTTCTTTAGTAACATAGTAACAAACTCTATTAGAGTTCTTTGAAGGGGTCAACAAACATGTGGACAAAGGGGATCCAGTGGACATAGTGTACTTAGATTTCCAGAAACCCTTTTGCAAGGTCCCTCATCAAAGGCTCTTACATAAATTAAGTTGTCATGGGATAAGAGGGAAGATTCTTTCATGGATTGAGAACTGGTTAAAAGACAGGGAACAAAGGGTTGGAATAAATGGCAAATTTTCAGAATGGAGAGGGGTAACTAGTGGTGTTCCAAAGAGTCAGTCCTAGGACCAATCCTATTCAACGTATTCATAAATAATCTGGAGAAAGAGGTAAACAGTGAGGTGGCAAAGTTTGCAGATGATACTAAACTGCTCAAGATAGTTAAGACCAAAGCAGACTGTGAAGAACTTCAAAAAGATCTCACAAAACTAAGTGATTGGGCAACAAAATGGCAAATGAAATGTAATGTGGATAAATGTAAAGTAATGCACACTGGAAAAAATAACCCCAGCTATACATACAGTATGATGGGGGCTAATTTAGCTACAGCTAATCGGGAGAAAGATCTTGAAGTCATCATGGATAGTTCTCTGAAGACATCCATGCAGTGTGCAGCAGCAGTCAAAAAAGCAAACAGGATGTTAGGAATCATTAAAAAAGGAATAGAGAAAAAGACAGAGAATATCTTATTGCCCTTTTATAAATCCATGGTATGCCCACATCCCCTCATCTCAAAAAAGATATACTAGCATTAGAAAAGGTTCAGAAAAGGGCAACTAAAATGATTAGGGGTTTGGAATGGGTCCCATATGAGGACAGATTAAAGAGGCTAGGACTTTTCACCTTGTAAGAGGAGACTAAGGGGGGATATGATAGAGGTATATAAAATCATGAGTGGTGTGGAGAAAGTGAATAAGGAAAAGTTTTTTACTAGTTCTCATAATATAAGAACTAGGGGCCATCAAATGAAATTAATGGGTAGCAGGTTTAAAACAAATAAAAGCAAGTTCGTCTTCACTCAGCGCACAGTCAACCTGTGGAACTCCTTGCCTGAGGAAGTTGTGAAGGCTAGGGACTATAACAGGGTTTAAAAGAGAACTAGATAAATTCCTGGAGGCTAAGTCCATTAATGGCTATTAGCCAGGATGGGTAAGGAATGGTGTCCCTAGACTCTGTTTGCAGAGGGTGGAGATGGATGGCAGGAGAGAGATCACTGATCATTACCCATTAGGTTCACTCCCTCTGGGGCACCTAGCATTGGCCACCGTCGATAGATAGGATCCTGGGCTGGATGGACCTTTGGTCTTGTCCAGTATGGCCATTCTTATGTTCTTATAATGAAATTCCCACTAGGTAAGAGTTTCTGCTTTTACTAAAAGTCTCTATGCACAAAACAGATACAGCACATGAAGCAGACATGCAAGCTGTCCACACTGGCCCCCACTCTCCATGGGCCTTCGCTGTGACCTGAAGGGAGAAGCGTTTAGCCCTTGGACTTCTCTCTGCTGACACTAGTGCCTTTACTGGCAATTAGTAACAGCTACAACAGTGGTTTTTGTGATGTGGACACCTGTGCACTAGGAAATGCACTGAGACCCACCTAATTATTTCACAGATACTAAACAGTGGCTAATTATCACCACTGGTTTCTGTCTGTGCCAACACTGGCAGGATTTTAATCCCATTATTTCTCATCCTTGCTCACCTGAACTAGAAAGTCCCCCAAAAACTTTTTCATATCCTGGTCTCACTTGAATACAAGAGGTACTATTACTGCTAACTTACCAACTGGGTAAGAAAGCACATACTGCACTTGCCAATATCCAAATGCTGTAGCCTTAAAAAGTCAAATTTTAATGCTGATCCCAGCAGTAATCAAATTCCCTTATATTGGCAGCTTCTCGTTTCATCAGAGCCACTCTTGGAATCTGTTGAGATTCTCCTTATAACCAATCAGAAAGAGTAATTTCTCACCTGAGAGATTCTGGCAGATTCTCCTGTGAAATACTAGCCATCAGCCTTTGGAATACATGGAAAAGTTCCACCTTACAGATCCGGGACCTAAGAAGAAGAAGAAACTCAATTCAAATCATCAGCCATAGGATAATTAAAACAGCAGATTTGCTGTAGACACCTGTCTCATTAGGCCTACAGTAATGATTGGTACTTTGCTCCTTCCCTCAATTATAAATGCTTTGCCTAGGATAATTTTACAAACGACTAGCCACCTCCAAGAGTCTTGTACATCTAGAAACTGCTCTCAGGGGGAAGAAGAGGATGCCACAAGAAAGGAACTTTTAAACAAATGCACTTTTGTTTGTTTGTAAAACCTTGAATAGTTTTACAGATGAGGTTGATATGTTGGAGGAAATGGTCCCCTGCTTCTATTCTACGCCTTGTGGAGGGGACTGTAACTAACTTCACTTACTGGAAAAGTCTGGTTAGTTATAAACACTATCTTCTATGAATTTTTTTAGGGCATTCACAAAGTTACTCCCTGTTCAAATCACAAAATGGTGGTAATTTTATAAATAGTTAGAAAGAGGCCATAACGATAAAATACAACTACAATTAACAGTTCTGTAGGTTTCTGAGATAATTTAGAGTTGGTTTTCTAATTATAGTTTTAAATTTTCAAATAATGAATTTGCTAGAGAAGTGAAAGGAGTGAAATGAGGAGAAAGGAAGGGTCATGGAAAGCCAAAAGGGAGAGGTAGTCATTCATACAATCACCTTAGAACAGCCATAGGCCAGTGTACCCTGACAAAGACAAGAGTGGGATACAAAATTCTGATTCACTTTTCTATAGTATCAGGAGCATTTTCTGGCCTCTCTCTTTCTGGCTGTGTTCAACAGTGTCATGGGAATCTGGAATGGTATGCTTACTTTTACAATTCACATTAGAACAGCCCAGACAAAGACCCTTTGTTAATTTCTTGAAGGATGTAAAGGGATCCGTAATGATTTAACTTCTGCTGCTCCCCACTCTCCTTTCCCTTCACTTGAAGTGATACATTGATAAAGAGCTACATTGTCCAAGAGGCAAGCTGTAAAGCTGTCCTAGCCAGTGCCATGTCAGACTACAGAGGGGACATTTCAATATCCCCACAGCATCCTGTGCATAAGATTGTGCCCCTGCCAGCCCACATCTCAGAGACAAGGGGCTCAGTACCAAACATCAAGCAAGAGAACAACCCACAAGACTTTGACAGAACTGCCAACAATTACATTATTTATCATGAATAAAAACCCTCAATAAGACAGATGGGGGGGAAGGGGATTAAAATCCTGCACTGCCTCACTGGGGTGCCAGGCAGAGACACTCAGTACTGGCTGCAAGACACTCTGAGGTTGTGGTGGTACAACATCGAAAGGCCCATCAGTAAACAAGGAAAGTGAGTGCCATTTGAAAATTATGATTTATAAGGAAGCCCTAGAGGGTGGAGTTTTTTAAATAGTTTGTTTCCTGACAATTTTTTACCCTTAGAAATAGCAGGAATATCAAGTCTTCTCTTCCCTGTTTTTGCCAGAAGACTTTTTGGAGACCCGGGTAAGTAGAATGGGGAATGCCTTCTGCCTTAAATGAAGGCTTAGAATATTGAGCTTTTAACAAAGATATTTTATTCTGTTTGGTGGTTTGGTTAATTTTCATTAAGAACAGCCAACCAAAAAAACAACAACAGACTGTATAAAACTGCTTCCTCCTTCAGTTAATCAGGTTTCACTTCCTTGGTATCTGTTATGTCGCAATCCTAAATGCCATAAAGAGCCTATTATATAATTTTAGTAATAATAGTCATCCATAAAGTCTTCCAGTAAAAACAGTAGACAAGACATGAATTTCTAATGGAACAAACTAAGCCTTTACGTTGGAGCTTTAGTCACAAAGAAAGAAAAGAGTATACACCCCTTTGCAATCAACACTGGATTTTTTTTTCCAAATGTGTTAAATTAGTGCAGATGAAAAGAATCCTACTTAGCCACAGAACAGATATAGCATGGAGCACAGCCTTGTAAGCTTCCCTCACACCATCCATCAGCTCACCCATTCAGGATGAGAGGTTAATTCAACCTCCATAGTCCATTCAGTTCTTGGTCTCTCTGCTCTGACTTTTTGCAATTATATAAAATGATCTTATCCCCAGTTCTAGGAGCAGGTATTATTACTTAACGTGTTTATTACGGCAGTGCCGAAGGGCCAGCCAAGAACAGAACCAGGCATTGTACAAACACAGAGCAGCAGACAGTCCCTGCCCTGAAGAACTTACAGTGTAACTAGACCAGACCGACACAGGGTTGGGGAGGGACAGAACACACCAACAGAGAGAGCAATGTGATGACATCAAACAGCATGCTAGTTCCACCTTTGGGGAGGAGGAGGGAAAGAAGGCAAGTAAAGGGGCTACTTAAGAGGAGATAAGCTAAAGGGAAAGAAAAGGGAAGAGGGTGAGGGGGACAGGGCAGGGGAGAAGAGGGTAAGAGGGGCAGATGTGGAGTGACGATGAGGTGAGGAGACTGAGGGATGGATGGAACAAGCAGCCAATCAGCACAGAGCAGGAAGAGTCCAATGAAAACTCCAGAAAGATCTAAGAGTCCATAGGTCTCTGGCTGGTTCCTCTCACTGTACGAACAAACAATTAGTACAAAATGTGCAAACAATTTACAAAAATACTTACAAACATCAAATAGGATCATCTACATTAATTAATATTGTCCCAAATACCACACGTAAGTTAAAACTATAAAGCTCTTGGTCCTCCTGTTCCTGGAGAGGAGCTGGAAACATTGTACAGTGGACTTTTAATAAAGGTAGACAGCAATTCTAAGTCCAGGAGATTTTTCTCCTGGAAGCATGGCGTCTTGTCTTGATGTCTCCTTCAGAAGGACTAAATCTAGGACTCTCCTCCCCAGCACCTCATTCACTGCTGCTCAGTTCCCAGCCCATGAGAAAACAGACAGGCCATGCAAGGCACCAGTTAATGGATTGGTGATGTGGACAACGGACTACTGTACCAGAACACGGCCAAGACTGCCAACTATTTTCCCATTTATCTGCGGGGTGGGTCTTCCCTACATACTCAGGGTCTAACTGATCACCATATTTGGGTTTAGGAAGGAATTTTCCTCCAGGTCAGATTGGCTGAGACAGTGAGGGCTTTTTGACTTCCCCTGCAGCCTGGGGCACGGGGCATGTGCAGGTGTAAACTAGTGTAAATGCTAAATTCTCTGTAACTTGAAGTCTTTAAACTATGATTTGAGGATTTCAGTAACTCGGTTAGAGGTCTATTTCAGGCATGGGGAAAGTTTTGTGACCTGTGCTGTACAGGACATCAGACTAGATGATCACAATAGTCCCTTCTGATCTTAAAGTCTATGAGTCTTCTTTCAAACAGGCTACTGAACAAACTACAAGTATTGGTTGTCACTCACCTGACCTGGAATTCAGCAACCCACAGGCAAAAGTCTCTATTTCCCATCATCAATTCTGAGATATCATATCCCAACTTATCAGCATTTTCGATACGTCAATCCCCAGACACATTCATATTACAGAAACAAGTAGTCCTGTCCACAGTAGTGCAATTTTTCAGAAGTTTTTCAAAGAGACATTATTAAGGGCACAAGAGCAAACTATCCCACTGGGTAAGAAAGATAGGAAGTATGGCAAGAGACCACCCTGGCTAAACCAGGACATAAAACTCAAAAAGAGTTCTACAAAAAGTGGAAACTCAGTCAAATTACAAATGATTTGTATAAACAAATAACACAAGTATGTAGGGACAAAATTAGAAAAGCCAAGGCATGAAACGAGATCAAACTGGCTAGGGACATAAAAGGAAACAAGAAAACATTCTACAAATACATTCGAAGCAAGAGGAAGACCAAGGACAGAGTAGGCCCGTTACTCAATGATGGGAAAGACAATAACAGAAAATGTGGAAATGGCAGAAGTGCTTAATGACTTCTTTGTTTCAGTTTTCACCAAGAAGGGTGATGGCGATTGGACGTCTAACATAGTGAATGCCAGTGAAAATGATGTAGGATCACAGTCTAAAATAGGGAAAGAACAAGTCAAAAATTATTTAGACAAATTAGATATCTTCAAATCACCAGGGCCTGATGAAATGCATCTTAGAATACTCAAGGAGTTGACTGAGGAGATATCTGAGCCATTAGCAATTATTTTTGAAAAGTCATGGAAGATGGGAGACATTCCAGAAGACTGGAAAAGGGCAAATGTAGTGCCCATCTATAAAAAGAGAAATAAGGACAACCCAGGGAATTACAGACCAGTCAGATTAACTTCTGTACCTGAAAAGATAATGGAGCAAATCATTAAGCAATCAATTTGCAAACACCTAGAAGAGAATAAGGTGATAACAGTCAGCATGGATTTGTCAAGAACAAATAATGTCAAACTAACCTGATAGCTTTCTTTGACACAGTAACAAGCCTTGTAGATGGGGAGAAGCAGCAGATGTGGTATATCTTGACTTTAGTAAGTCTTTTGATACTGTCTCGCATGACCTTCTCATAAACAAACTAGGGAAATACAACCTAGATGGAGCTACTATAAGGTGGGTACATAACTGGTTGGAAAATCATTCCCAGAGAGTAATTATCAGTGGTTTACCGTCATGCTGGAAAGACATAACAAGTGGGGTCCCGCAGAAATTGGTTCAGGGTCTGGTTCTGTTCAATATCTTCACCAATGATTTTAGATAATGGCATAGAGAGTACACTTATGAAGTTTTCGGACGAGACTAAGCTGGAAGGGGTTGCAAGTGCTTTGGAGGATAGGATTAAAATTCAAAATGATCTCGACAAACTGGAGAATTGGTCTGAAGTAAACAGGATGAAATTCAATAAGGACAAATGGAAAGTACTCCACTTAGGAAGGAATAATCAGTTGCACACATACAAAATGGGAAATGACTGCCTAGGAAGGAGTACTGTGGAAAGGGATCTGGGGGTCATAGTGGCTTACAAGATAAATATGAGTCAACAGTGTTGCGCTGTTGCAAAAAAAGCAAACATCATTCTGCAATGTTGTAGCGGGGTGGTCACCCTGCTCTGGCCCTGAAGAGGTTAAAACAGCCTTGGGAAAGGGCTGCCCTGGGGAGCCAATAGTAAAAGCAGCCCTGGAGAGGGCTGCGGCTGGGGGAAGAGAAGTGAGAACAGCTGGGAGAAGCTGAGTGAGTAGCTGACCAAAGCTGTGGCCAGCTCAATCAGGGTCCAGATGGCCATTATAAGAGGGCTGTGGGCCAGAAGAGACAAGAGTCTCACTCTAACCCTGGAGTGGGAAGGGCTAGCTGCCTGAGAATGAGGTACCTGAAGCGGAGCAGTGCTGGGGAAAAGGACAAGAGGAGCTAGGGAGCTCCAGTTTGGTAAATCCCCAGGCTGCAAGGCCTTGGTGAAGGCCTACAAAGGTACTGGGGCTGCAGAGGGGCAGCCTGGGAATAGGCAGAGGCAGCTGGTCCTAACCCCTTGCCAATGACGAGTGGCCATTACAGACTGCAGTTTGCCCCAGTGAGCAGGGGCTAGATGATGACTGGCAGGAGCCACTGAGGCTAGATGGGTTTAGAGGGTTGGGGGCTCTCCTGGGAGGGGAGACTCAGAGCATGGGGGCACTGCCAGGGGGCAGGACCCCCCAGGTGAAGGGGCACCAGGGTCTGGGAGGGACACGGGGCCAGTAGCAGGCAAGACACCAGCCTCAGAGGGCACTCCTTATGCTGGAGAGCTAATTCTTGAGACGACCACCAGGACCACACTGGTGAGTCGCCCCGCTACAGATGTATTCACAGGAGTATGTAAGCAAGACACGAGAAGTAATTCTTCCACTCTACTCTGCGCTGATTAGGCCTCAACTGGAGTACTGTGTCCAGTTCTGGGTTCCACATTTCAGGAAAGATGTGGACAAATTGGAGAAAGTCCAGAGAAGAGCAACAAAAATGATTAAAGGTCTAGAAAACATGACCTATGTGGGAAGATTGAAAAAAACCTGGGTTTGTTTAGTCTGAAGAGAAGACAGAGGGGACATAACAGTTTTCAAGTACATAAAAGGTTGTTATAAGGAGGAGGGAGAAAAATTGTTGTTGTTAACCTCTGAGGATAGGACAAGAAGCAATGGGCTTCAATTGCAGCAGTTTAGGTTGGGCATTAGGAAAAACTTCCTAACTGTCAGAGTGGTTAAGAACTGAAATAAATTGCCCAGGGAGGCTGTGGAATCTTCATCATTGGGGATTTTTAAGAGCAGGTTGGACAAACACCCGTCAGAGATGATCTAGATAATACTTAGTCCTGCCTTGAGTGCAGGGGACTGGACTAGATGACCTCTCGAGGTCTCTTCCAGTTCTATGATTCTATAGGAAATTTCATTCCAAATTGGACAGGACAAAACTGCAACTTCTTCTAAAAAGTGCAGCCTGGAGGACAGAGGTCAGCTTCCGTTTTTGACATGTTAATGACCACAGAAGAGTAACTGTCATGGGAAAAAGTAAGACAGAAGTGCTAGAAATAAACCACAAGTGTTCCAGCTTCCAATAAAGTGATTACACTTCACACAAAGCAAGCAGAAATAAGATTTGCAGCCTGCAAGGGAAAAACACACATCTCAAACAAGTGCAACCAAGGAAATCAATTACTCCAACAATAAAGGAAGCACTGGAACAATCCTCACCAAAAAGAGGATGGCCACATGTGAAAATTCTATCGAATAACAGGCTCATCTCCTACCCAATAACCAGGATGGAGGCCCCTGCCTTCTGCTAGCCAGAGAATTACAATTTAGTCTACATCATCAACAAAAGATTCTGGTTTCATTTAAAAATATCCCCCCTTGCTTTAATTATTAGAAAAATTTTATTAGGCAAAGGTAACAAGAAACATCCCAGTGAAGGGGCTAAGCCTATAAACACACAGATTCAAACTGCCCCGTCCATACTCTCTATTCTGTGCAGCAGGAGCATGGTCTGGGATGGAACAAACGTGGGGATTTCTTCCCTATCCCTTAATTCCCTCTTGAAGCCTGCAGTCCTTACACACCACATTCTATGTCAAAAAGAAAGAGAGAGGGGAACATACACTGATAAGGATATACTCCCAAAGAGACATCACAAGCCCTTACTACCACCACACCTGGCCTGGTGACTTCCGATTCCTTTCTTTGTTGTTCCCTGCTTGAAGCCATTTGAGGTGACATCTAGAGGTTGCTCAGGGACAGCACTCCAGCTGATAGCTGGGGAAAAAAAGATCATGAACAAGGAGATTCTCAGCAGAAAATCAAAACTCTCAATACTGCAAAACAGAAGGGTTTGTGATGACAACATACCACTATCCAGACTAATTCAGGTAAACTTGAAAGATTACAATGCTAGTGGCATATTCATTTCAGTCTCATCAGGGATGAGTCTGGAGTTTCATAGGGAAACATTTCAAATAAACATTCCTTCCCTTCCCAATAACCCACTAGACTCCCGAGACAGACATTAAAATTAGAGATGGCAAAAGACCAATCACGTATTCTAGGGGCAGATTTTCAAAGAACCTAAAGATGCTGATAGGCACCTAGTGGGATTTTCAGAAGCACCTATTTACATCTTTAGTCACCTAAATACCTTTAACATCTGGCCCTTAGTCTCTCTTCCCCACAAGGCAGGAGAGTTCCCTCCAATATATTCTGTCATGTTTTGGCCAAACACATTTTAAGTGTCCCAGACAACAAGGCTTCCCCTTGCTTTGCTAAAGATATTAGATTGTGGAATATTCCATCTCATGCCGAAGTTCTGCATACTAGTCAGCCTATATTCTTGCTGCTGTCTCCCCCCACCCCAACCCTATGCCAACCTAAATAATTAGTCAACCTTTTTCACACTTATACCTTTCAAATATCGATAGACATATCCTTAAAAGTTATATCAGAAATTAGCGAACAAATAAAGGCTCTGTAAAAGAGCAGGGAAGAGCTGATATTTATCTATCCCTCTCTCCTATACTTTGTCTGTTTCTACTCATCTTAGATTGTAAAGTCTCTGGTGCCAGGACTATATATTCCTATAAGGGCTGAAAGTGCTTAGCACTGTGTGGGTGCTATTGTAATATAAATACGTAAATAATAATAAAAAACACTAACAATAATGTACCCAATTTATCATCACAAACTAGCTACAGCTCCTTTACCCTCTCCTTACAAATCTCTACAGCCTCATGATAAATTATTTTTGTTCGTCTCTGAATTCTCTCTTTTTTGGTCTTCCTGGTAACATGGCACAGGTGCAGTTGTATCAAGCAGCATATGGAGAGTCCACTGCTGCTCAGCTCCATGATGCAATGCCTCTGTGGGATCAGCTCAAAATTGCATGTTTTTTTAGCCGCTGTATTGCACTACAAAAAATTTGAGTCTGATTTGTAGTCACTCCCACCTTGGGTCTCTTTCAGCATTATTGCTTCTAAGTTCCTCTGTTCCACTGGTACCAGTGTTTCAGGTTATTTTTTCTCAGATGAACCAGCTGCATTTTTCCAAGAGAAATCTCATTTTGTTATTTCCTACAAATGTTTCTAATCTCTCTCTATTTTAATTATTTGGAGCCCTTATCACCATAGTAGCTAAATATATTCCTCATTGGTATTTGCAATATCCTCCAATTTAGTGAATGTTATTAATATACTGTTTCTTTCCCATTCAATCCTACCAATGAAGTTACTAAATAAGACCAGTCCTAACACAGAAATCTTTGGCAACCAAATGGCCAGAGGTGGTTCGTACAGTGCTGGCATGTCTTCAGCCCGTGAAGGACCTATTGCCACACCCAGAGTCTCTTTTCAGGTCAGTTTTATTTTCTAAACACAAGTAAAATACAAAACAGTTCCTCAGCCCATGCTGGGCTACAGCTCCCAGGGGATTTTCCCTTTGCTTATCTCAGTCCTTCCTGCTTCAGGCCCTTCCGCAGGATTATTCCTTGCTCTTTTAACTGACCACCACCTCCCAGGGCTTGCCCTTCTCCCTTAACTCCAAAAAGGTTCCCACTCCCTCCCCTCCCAGCAGACCCTCTGCTGATCTCCCACTTCCTTACTGACAACCTCTCTCTTTATTGCCCCAGATGCTGCCCTGCCATCTTAACTGGCAGCAGCACAGAAGCTAGTAAACAGAGCTGTAAACAGGGGGGTTTGAGTGGGAGTTTGTAAGGGGAGTTTGTATTGTGGTGCTTGTTTGGGGTTTGTTTTTGCTGTGGGGGGTGGTGTTTTGGTGTGGTTTGTGTTTCCCAGATTAATAGGATTTAGGTGGGAAGGCTATGACAGATACAGAGGCAGCAATGGGAGTGACCCATGTAGTGGAAGACACAATGAGGATGACTCGATGTGTAAGCTGCGTTATGTACATGATCCTGGAGGGGGTATCTGGTAAGAGTTTTGTCTGCATGAAATGCTGTCTGATAGAGCTGATGGAGAAAAAGATCCGAGGATTGGAGATGTAGGTGGAAAGTCTGGTTCCGTTTAGAAGGGGGTTTGAGCAGATTATGGAGCAAAGACATGAGGTAGTTGAAGGGAAAAGCTTAGACTTGCAGATGGAAGCAGGACTGAGGAATTCTGAGGGGAGACTGCTGGGTGAGGAACGTGGACAGTGGAAGCATGTGACTAAAAGAACCAGGCAGAGGAAAAGACGGGCTAGTGAAGGAGAAACAGAGCTCAAGTATAGGTTTGCAGAGTTGGAAAATGAAGAAGGGGCTCAGCAGGTGGTCACTGAAGGTTGAAGGGCAAGGAAGAAGAGAAGAGCGGCTAGTCCTATAGGAAAAGGGGAAGAGACAAGGGAGACTACACCAAATATGAGTCCCAGGAAGATACAGGATGGGCTGAAGAAGATTACAAGGGAGAATAGGAATAGAAAGAACTTGCACCCAGAGAAAACAGGGGATAGACTGGAGAATAGCACAGTCACCACGAAAAGGCAGGTCTACGTGATCGGGGAGTCTTTACTGAGAAGAACAAACAGGCCTGTAACCAGAGCTGATCCAGAGAATAGAAGGGTGTGTTGTCTTCCAAGTGCTAAGATACGGGATGTAGACCTGAGGTTGAAAAGGATCCTAAAGGGAGCGGGAAAGAATCCCTTAATTATCCTTCATGTGGGAACAAATGATACCAGTAGATTCTTGCTGGAATGTACCAAGGGAGACTATGCTAGGCTGGGGAAGAAACTTACGGAAATCAAGGCTCAGGTGATCTTTAGTGGGATTCTGCCTGTTCCTAGAGAAGGGCAATAAAGGTGGGACAAGATTATGACTGTCACCAGATGGCGTAAGCCAGTGGTGCTATAAAGAGGGCTTTGGGATGTATGGCCACTGGGAGGCATTCATGGACAGAGGACAGTTCTCTCGGGATGGACTTCATCTGAGTAGGGAAGGAAATAGACTTCTAGGATGGAGGCTGGCACAACTGATTAAGAGAGCTTTAAACTAGGAATTTGGGGGAGATGGTTGGGAGATGTCCAGGTAATCTCCATGCCGGATTTTAGCATTGAGAGGGAAGAAAAAGTAAGAAAGGATACAGCCGTGGGTAGGAGAATGGACATAAGGAGGAAGGGCAGTGTGGATACCAGTCTAATAGGTCATACTGGCTGTAGAATGACCATGCCTAATCGGGTACAGAATGTGAGTGAGGCCAAACAGCAAAAATAAAGATGTTTGTACACCAATGCGAGGAGCCTAGGTAACAAAATGGAGGAACTAGAGCTACTGGTGCAGGAAGTGAAACCAGATATTATAGGGATAACAGAAACATGGTGGAATAGTAGTCATGACTGGACTACAGGTATTGAAGGGTATGTGCTGTTTAGCAGAGACAGAAATATAGGTAAAGGTGGTGGAGTAGCATTATATATCAATGATGAGGTAGAATGTAAAGAAATCAAGAAGCAATGCAATGGATAAGACAGAGTCCGTCTGGGCAAAAAATCACATTGGGGAAGAAAACCACTAGAGCCTCCCCTGTGATAGTGCTTGGGGTGTGCTATAGACCTCTGGGTTCTAATTTGGATATGGATAGAGCCTTCTTTAATGTTTTTAATGAAGTAAATACTAATGGAAACTGTGTGATCATGGGAGACTTTAACTTCCCAGATATAGATTGGAGGACGAGTGTTAGTAAAAATAATAGGGCTCAGATTTTCCTAGATGCGATAGCTGATGGATTCCTTCATCAAGTAGTTGCTGAACCGACTAGAGGGGATGCCATTTTAGATTTGGTTTTGGTGAGTAGTCAGGACCTCATAGAAGAAATGGTTGTAGGGGACAATCTTGGTTCATGTGATCATGAGCTAATTCAGTTCAAACTGAATGGAAGGATAAACAAAAATAAATCTGTGACTAGGATTTTGATTTCAAAAGGGCTGGCTTTCAAAAATTAATGAAATTAATTTGGGAAGTGGATTGGACTGAAGAATTTATGGATCTAAAGGTAGAGGAGGCCTGGGATTACTTTAAGTCAAAGCTGCAGAAGTTATCGGAAGCCTGCATCCCAAGAAAGGGGAAAAAATTCATAGGTAGGAGTTGTAGACCAAGCTGGATGAGCAAGCATCTCAGAGAGGTGATTAAAAAAAAGCAGAAAGCATACAGGGAGTGGAAGAGGGAGGGATCAGCAAGGAAAGCTACCTTATTGAGGTCAGAACATGTAGGGATAAAAGTGAGACAGAATAAAAATCAAGTAGAGTTGGACCTTGCAAAGGGAATTAAAACCAATAGTAAAAGGTTTGATAGCCATATAAATAAGAAGAAAACAAAGAAAGAAGAAGTGGGACCGCTAAAACACTGAGGATGGAGTGGAGGTTAAAGATAATCTAGGCATGGCCCAATATCTAATCAAATACTTTGCCTCAGTCTTTAATAAGGCTAAAGAGGATCTTAGGGATAATGATAGCATGACAAATGGGAATGAGGATATGGAGGTAGATATTACCATATCTGAGGTAGAAGCGACACTCAAACAGCTTAATGGGACTAAATCGGGGGGCCCAGATAATCTTTATCCAAGAATATTAAAGGAATTGGCACATGAAATTGCAAGCCCATTAGCAAGAATTTTTAACGAATCTGTAAACTCAGGGGTTGTACCTTACGATTGGAGAATTGCTAATATAGTTCCTATTTTTAAGAAAGGGGAAAAAAAAGTGATCCGGGTAACTACAGGCCAGTTAGTTTGACATCTGTAGTATGCAAGGTCCTGGAAAAAATTTTGAAGGAGAAATTAGTTAAGGACATTGAAGTCATTGGTAAATGGGACAAAATACAACATGGTTTTACAAAAGGTAGATTGTTACTTTCTCAAAGAAGGAGATCAGGATGGTTTGGCACAGATTTTTTTAGATAAAGGAAACACAGTGAATCTAATTTACCTAGATTTCAGTAAGGCGTTTGATACCGTACCACATGGAGAATTATTAGTTAAATTGAAAAAGATGGGGATCAATATGAAAATTTAAAGGTGGATAAGGAATTGGTTAACAGGGAGACTACAGCGGATCATACTGAAAGGTGAACTATCAGGCTGAAGGGAGGTTACCAGTGGAGTTCCTCAGGGATCAGTTTTGGGACCGATCTTATTTAATCTTTTTATTACTGACCTCGGCACAAAAAGTGGGAGTGTGTTAATAAAGTCTGCGGATGATCCAAAGCTGGGAGGTATTGCCAATTTAGAGAGAGACTGGGACATCATACAGGAAGATCTGGATGACCTTGTAAACTGGAGTAATAGTAATAGGATGAAATTTAATAGTGAGAAGTGTAATGTGAAGGGTATGCATTTAGGGATTAACAACAAGAATTTTAGTTATAAGCTGGGGACGCATCAATTAGAAGTAACGGAGGAGGAGAAGGACCTTGGAGTATTGGTTGATCACAGGATGACTATGAGCCACCAATATGATATGGCAGTGAAAAAAGCTAATGCGGTCTTGGGATGCATCAAGCGAGGTATTTCCAGTAGAGATAAGGAGGTTTTAGTACCATTATACAAGGTACTGGTGAGACCTCATCTGGAATACTGTGTGCAGTTCTGGTCTCCCATATTTAAAAAGGATGAATTCAAACTGGAACAGGTACAGAGAAGGGCTACTAGGATGATCCGAGGAATGGAAAACCTGTCTTATGAAAGGAGACTCAAGGAACTTGGCTTGTTTAGCCTAACCAAAAGAAGGTTGAGGGGAGATACGATTGCTCTCTATAAATATCAGAGAGATAAATACTGGAGAGGGAGAGGAATTATTTAAGCTCAGTACCAATGTGAACACAAGAACAAATGGATATAAACTGGTCATCAGGAAGCTTAGACTTGAAATTAGACAAAAGTTTCTAAACTATCAGAGTTAAGTTTTGGAATAGCCTTCCAAGGGAAGCAGTGGGGGCAAAAGACCTATCTGGCTTCAAGATTAAACTCAATAAGTTTATGAAGGAGATGGTATGTGGGATAACATGATTTTGGCAATTAATTGATCTTTAAATATTCATGGTAAATAGGCCCAATGGCCTGTGATGGGATGTTAGATGGGGTGGGATCTAAGTTACTACAGAGAATTCTTTCCTGGGTATCTGGCTGGTGAATCTTGCCCATATCCTCAGGGTTCAGCTGATCGCCATATTTGGGGTCGGGAAGGAATTTTCCTCCAGGGCAGATTGGAAGAGGCCCTGGAGGTTTTTCGCCTTCCTCTGTAGCATGGGGCACTGGTCACGTGCTGGAGGATTCTCTGTTCCTTGAAGTCTTTAAACCATGGTTTAAGGACTTCAATAGCTCAGACATAGGTAAGAGGTTTATTGCAGGAGTGGGTGGGTGAGATTCTGTGGCCTGCGTTGTGCAGGAGGTCAGACTAGATGATCATAATGGTCCCTTCTGACCTTAATATCTATGAATCTATGAACTGGCCACACTGGGAGCACTTGGGCCTGCTTAATTTAAGCACCCATCCAACCTGTGACATGGCTATTATTTGTGTACAATCCTTCCACCAGTTTTCCATGTGTCAGTATTTTCATGTGTCAGTATTCCTAGGCACATCTCCATTAAACATTCCAAGTCAGTTTTCAGCTAAGCCAGAGAAGTACACAGTAGCAGATAGTACCTGTGTATCCCATAGATGGAGAGAAACTGCATATTACATATGTGGTGGTGACATCCATGTAATACTTTGCAAAGCCATGAGAATAAACTGTTAAACCACGCAATGACCTGCTTAACTCACTCACTGATAAATAAGGCATACATCCCAGACTCATACCAATTAAACTTTTACATCATACTATTTTGTAGTCTCTCTCTATATATAGGAATCTCTAGCTGGTGTGGGTCTGATCCAATATGGCAACTCCTGCATTCCTACACCAATGAGAATACAAAGCTAACTGAAACAAGGACATAGTCTTATTGATATAAGCCTTGTGCTTTCATTACCTTCCTATCTGCCTTCACTTATTATCCATTGTCTATATTCACAAAAAGAAAAGGAGTACTTGTGGCACCTTAGAGACTAACAAATTTCATCGTGAGCTGTAGCTCACGAAAGCTTATGCTCTAATAAATTTGTTAGTCTCTAAGGTGCCACAAGTACTCCTTTTCTTTTTGCGAATACAGACTAACACAGCTGCTACTCTGAAACCTGTCTATATTCAGATTGTAAATTCCTCAGGGCATTGACCAAGTCTTTTACACATTCTGTGAAGTGTTTTCAGCACAATTCAGGAGCTGTATTAATAATTTAATATTAATCATAATTACTAATGATGATGAAGTCTTGGCATAAAAGCAGTATCTTGCTACATAACACCCTAAAGAGATAATGCTTCAGGAAAAATGAACCAAAGTCATGCCATTTACTCTTTGAGGTTTGTAGGTATTTAAGGAATTGGTCCAAGTCACTTACCTGCTCCACAAGGAACAAGCTTTGCTTCACCATTAGCATGAGCTGTCTGAATTGCATGGCGGCTATGTTTAAACTGAAGATTTGACTGCAACATTTTCACCTCCTGAACATGGAAACCATCTGGTAAAAATGAGATGTGCTGACACCTACAGTAGATATGGAGAAATGCAAGTCACTGAAAGTCTGATCCTTAACAGACTCACAGGTATAACCCTGCAACCTCCACTTCATGAAACTAAAATGCTACAAAGAAAGAACAGATACAAGGAAATACTTTACCAAGCAACTTTTGTTTGATCTGTGGAACTCTGTGCCTCATGACACTGCTAAACCAAATAGCTCAGTAAAGCCTTATCTATACCAATTTCATTTGAAAAGAGATCTAATTATATTGGTGCAAACACCTAATGTAGACAACTTATAGTAAATCAAATAAGCAAGAGTTAAAAAGTTTAAATATGCACAATTTGCATCAGTTAGCTATCCTTGGAGACTAGGCATCCTCCACTTACATTGACAGACTATTCCACAATCTAATACAAACAACTTCCTGGTTAGGAGCTGTATCACATATCCCCAGAATAAAACCAGGAGTAATGTAATTAAATTAAGAAAAGGACAAATCATATTCCTTATTTTAAACATCTCTTATGTTGTAAGGTACAGAGCGAGTGAGGAAAGGTCTTCACCAAAATCCATGACTCATTCATCGTGCATTTTGTAACTAAAATTATTTTCCTGGACTGTCTGGCATACACAGACTGGAACACAGTACCAGAAGATACACATACTATGTATCTAAGATTGTAAGTAAAAACTGTAGTATATTATATTATTCCTGAGTGAATTCCATGCCAAAAAAAAAATAAAGAATTCTGCACACAATATTTTAAAATTCTGCAAATTTTGTCAATAAATAAATGTAGAGTCTCCCACATAAAATGTGATCATCCAAGACTGTATCAGAATGCCGCTGCACAAAAAGGCAAAATTAAGGTAGCATGGCCAACCTTAATTTTCGCATTTCCGAACGTTTGAGAGTTTATGGTCTTTTAAAGTATTTTTTTTTAATGAAATTTCTTAGAGTTTGTAAAAAGAAAACTGAAGAAACAGAAATTTTATCATATAGAATCATACTGATCCCTGCATGGGCAATCATCAGGTTCTGAACCCAGGACATTTAAATCCACAGTACAGACCTCTGCCAGTTAAATTAAAAGGTGCAACTGATAGCAGTAGTATATTGTTATCCTCTAAGTTTTAAATGAAAACTGATATATCTAAATTTGGCCTTCCCTGGTTTTGCTGGAGAGCCACTGTGGAGGCTCAAGTATGTATCATGTGCTCTGATAGCTTAACTGAAGGGAAGCTGGATAGGTTTTGAACCAAACAAAGAAAGCCTAAATGTTCAATGGTCTTAAGATTTTAAAAGGTATTAACAAAAACATCTTAAAACAGTTTTAAACAGTCTAACTAAAAATCTTTCCCTCTCAACTGTAGCACTAAGTCGTGTCTGACACAATGTCACTGGATCTACAGTCACCAGGGAATCTTCCTGGGTAGACAAGTCCTGAATTTCAAATGCAAAAAGCAAGTAGGAAAAAAAACAACTTTATTTTGATAAAATTCTTGCAGGCCCTTCTTTGTACCTCATAAAAAAAAGTGCAAACCCAATATCAATCTCAGTAGTTCCCCTTTAAGAAGGGGCCAAAGTGACAGATTTGAGAGTATTGGGAGCAATATCAGAAGAAGAGGAACCATTGTTGTGATTAAAGGAGTACTTGTGGCACCTTAGAGACTAACAAATTTATTTGAGCATAAGCTTTCGTGAGCTACAGCTCACTTCATCGGATGCATTGTTGTGATTGTCCATAATGTGAAAAGGAAGTGAGGGGGGAGAGAGAGCAGGGATCGAAGAGAAAAGGAGGTTATTTTCTTGAAGGACTGCATGATGATACGGGGATTAGGAATAGATCAAAGGATTAAGAACAGCAAGAGTTAGAAACCCAAGAAGTGTTTTCTGGAGAACACCAAATTCTTATTATTGATTCACCAGGAACAGTCACCTTCCCTCTAAGCCACACATGGCTGCTCTATCACTTTGATCTCTCTGCTGATTGTCTGACTGAGCACTGCAAACTTTCTAATACTCATGCTCATGCTCTCCATGACTCAGTCTTGGTATACTCTTCCTGGTCTTCTATGGGTCATGTACCTTTCAATAACTGCTCTCCGCATGACTTCTTGGCTATATGGGCATTTCCCCACTACAACTGCTGAGAGATACACCGGGTGCTGTAAGAAATGCATCAGGAGAGCTCCTTGACAGCCCAGTACATTCCAGCGAGCTAGTTTATCACTGCAGGACATGGAGCAGGTCCTGTCTCCACGGCCTGGCTTCACTCGTAGTAACCCAACATGATGATATTCTATCCCAGGTTGCTGAGCATCATCCCTCTCTCCCAGCACACACTTTGCTCCGGTTCTATAAACATCTATCACTTTGGCTCCTATTAGTCCAGTCTCCTTAGCACACGTTAAGATCTCTCTTTGTCCATCTGTAATAAATTCAGAGCAGCTGGGATCTGTGTCTTGTACGTTTTGTTGATTGCCAGGAACATACTGAGCAGCTATTCTTTCAGAGACCTCGCATGTAGAATCACTGATGACAGTTTTCATTCTCTTGATCACATGATCACTTGCAGTTTCCTCTGTTTTCCTTTTATTTTCTGGAACCACAGGATCATGGTTGCCACTGCACTCTGCTGAATGCCTTGCTGGATCTTTTCTACTAACCAGCTCACAAGGCTGGTCCTCTGGTTTGGTCATTGGAATAATGGAGGCATCCCCACCTAGAAGAAAGGAAGTTACATTAGCACTGCCTGGAAAGAGATTTCTGTATTTTTGGACACTGCATCTTTTTATGTTGGAGGAATAAATCTGCTGTGAAGCGAGTCATACAGCATGGGTTTTGGATTTCATTTTATTAAAAAATCCTACTAATTTATTGGATTTTTTGGGGATTGGGGAATAAAATAATCATCTTTAGCCAACAGAGTATAATAAAACGTACTTGGGTTCCCTATGAGAGGTGAGTAGGCAGGTAAAGCAAAGCAACCAGGAAAAATGACAGGCTTACTGGCAGATGCTAGTTTTGGGACAAGAAAATGGTGGCCCATATCTCTATCTAATCAGGAGAGACTGAAGCACTTGTATGTATTGAACAGGGTACTGGCTTACACATATGCTCCCTTCCCACATCAATATACCCAATAGGGTAGAAAGTGCAGCGCACAAATTTGCCAAGTCAAATCTGATCCACTGCATATGTTACTGATATGAATGGAGGCTGGCTCACTCTCTCTGAGCCATGGTTGGGGTAGCTGGCGCAGATGCATCAGGCAGGGATGAGAGGGCGAGGGTTTGGCTCTTATGTACTTACAGGGAGTATGGCTGCAGAAAAAAATAAAGGTGATATGTGGTTTGAGTTTCCATTTCCCACTCTCAGTCCCTGGGCTGAAGATGCTGCCCTGTTGGTGTGAGGCTGCCAGCCACAGCTGGTGGAGGAGATACCTGGAGGGCAAGAAAGGGTTACTGAGAATCACTCACTTATCTTAGGACGGAGGAAGAAATAAAGATAATTAAAGTAAGGCCCACAAATGGAGTCCTGCACTAATACAAAATTTGTATCCGCATCCAATCCACGATCCACCTAAGTGATCTGTGGATATCTGTAGATTGCGGGGCTTTAAATATATAAAATTTGATCTGCATCCATCCACAATCCACAAAAAATGGTTTGTGATATCTACGGATTTGCAGGGCTCTACCCACAAACCTCTAGCCAGTTGACACCGAAGTGCACTACAGTGAGTCAAATGACTGATTAGCCTTCTATAGGCAGATATGATTCAAAAGGCTCTACAAGGACACCTGCTGTCTGATCAGAAGCTTCATAGTGAGCCCAGAGGACCTGGATTCAGCCCATGAGAAGAGTTATTTTTGCAAAGCCTGTACACAAAGGGGCAGGAAGAAGCCTGGGTGTGTGGGACAGGAGAGAGGCCCCAAAGGGGAAAAAAGAACAGACCTGTGCACAGGACAGATGCATATTGTCTGTGGAAGAAACATGGGAGGTGCTAGCCTCTCCCATTCTCTTCTTGCACAGCTTAGCTCATTGGAGAGGGGAAAGGGGCTGTGTTCCAAATGTTACAGGTGAAGGACACATGCATTTACATTATAATAGCATACACACCCTGAAGAAAGTGGATATGACCAAACAGACCACTGAACAGATAACACCACAAGGGGCTTAATGTCTCACCTCTGGAAACTCCTCTTGGCAACGACTTCAGCATGACTGTCATTGAGAATATCCCCTGCAGCAGCATCCAAAAAAATTAAATAATTCAACATTACTGCAGACCAGACAGAAGGAAAAAAAGTCACAAGCAACAAGTAGAGCACCATCTAATAAGGTAGACTTGTGCACTCTGCCGGCCCTGCCCCAGCAGTTTGTGCGTCTGACGCTAGTATTAGTGCAGTTGTCTGAACTAGGCTATCCTAAGATATTTAAACAACCCATTTACCATAAATGCTTACTGTCACACTCCTGCACCATGGGGCAGTGACTCTTGCTGCACACTACCAACCCAGAGGACCATCACCTAAAGCCATACTTCTTTGAGCTATGATCCAGTCAGATCCTATAAGGTAAGCAGGGCTGGGACAGTACTTGAATGGGAAACCTCTAATGATCTCATTCCACAGCATTCAGAGCAGGCACGTATAACAGTGATGCCAAGTATATGGGTGTGAACACTGGAAAAAAAGAATTTATTCACCACACTGGATATGGGCCCACTGGAAATGAACTTCCCAAAGCATTTAGCATTGCAGAGCTGTATGTTCATTGATCTCCTTTGTGCTGGGTTGAATCACAGAAACCCCCTGGGAGCTGCCACCTGATGTGCCAAGACTACTTCTGCCCCTGCTTTCCTGCCCAGATAGCTTAGGACTTCAGTGCCCTGCAGGGTTTGAGCCAGACCCGCTAGCCTGCTTCAAAACCAGACTGAAGTCTGAACCACATCCCCTAACAGCTGTAGGCTTAACTGAAAGCAGCTTACAGAAGTGTGCCTGTCTAACACTCAGATGCCCAACTCCCAATGGGGTCCAAACCCTAAATAAATTGGTTTTACCCTGTATTACGCTTATATAGGGTAAACTCATAAATTGTTCGCCCTCTAGAACACTGATAGAGAGATATGCACAGCTGTTTGCCTCCCCCCTCCCCAAGTATTAATACATACTCTGGGTTAATTAATAAGTAAAAAGTGATTTTATTAAATATAGAAAGTAGGATTTAAGTGGTTCCAAATAATAACAGACAGAACAAAGTGAATTACCAAGCAAAATAAAATAAAACACGTCAGTCTAAGTCTAGCACAGTAATAAAAACTCAATTCAGATAAAATTTCACCCTTAGAGATGTTTCAATAAGTTTCTTTCACAGACTGGAGCTGGACACCTTCCTGGTCTGGGCACAATCCTTTCCCCTGGTACAACCCTTGTGCCAGCTCTGGTGATAGCTAGGGGATTCCTCATGATGGCTTCCTCCCTTGTTCTGTTCACCCACTTATACAGCTTTTGTATAAGGCGGGAATCCTTTGTCCATCTGGGTTCCCACCCCTCCTTCTCAGTGGAAAAGCACCAGGTTAAAGATGGGTTCCAGTTCAGGTGACATGACCACATGTCCTGTGAGACTCTAAGCCTTCATTCCTCCCAGCCTGACTCACAGGAAGGCCTGCCTGCAAACGGAGCCATCCAGTCAATTGTCCTGGTTGATGGGAGCCATCAAGATTCCAAACCACCATTAATGGCCCACACTTTGCATAACTACAATAGGCCCTCATAGTTATATTTCATATTTCTAGTTTCAGATACAAGAGTGATACATTTATACAAATAGGATGACCACACTTAGTAGATTATAAGCTTTGTAATGATACCTTACAAGAGACCTTTTGCATGAAGCATATTTTAGTTACATTATATTCACACTCTATATATAGAGTGTGTCACATCCTTAACTGCCCTTCTTAAAAAAAAAACAGCCCATGGGTAAGACACTAAGGCCTGGTCTACAGTACACAGTTATTTCAGAATTAGCCAAGTTACTTTGAAATAAAACTGATTTCGTCCACACAACCAAACCAGTTTTTTCAATTTAAAGGGCTCTTTAATTCGATTTCTGTACTCCACCTCGGCAAGTGAAGTAGTGCTAAAATTGAGATCGCAGTTCTGGGTGACAGGTACTGTGGACGCAATGTGACGTTACTGGCCTCTGGGAGCTATCCCAGAATGCTCCCTTGCGACCGCTCTGTACAACACTCTCAACTCCGATGCACTAGCCAGGTAGACAGTGAAAGCCCCGGGAACTTTTGAATTTCCTGTTTGGTCACCATCAGCACAGTCCACCATCACAGGCGACCGCACAGTCCCAGATTCACAGACGAGCTCCAGCATGGTCCAAATGGGAGGTACTGGATCTCATCGCATGTTGGGGAGACGAATCTGTTATGGCAGAACTATGTTCCAAAAAAAGAAATGCAAATACATACGCTAAAGTCTCCAGGGCCATGACAGAAAGAGACTACTCCAGGGACACAGAGCAGCATTGTACAAAAATCAAGGAGCTCAGGCAAGCGTACCAAAAAGCCAGGGAGGCAAACGGGCGCTTTGGGTCACAGCCCCATACATGCCGCTTCTACCGTGAGCTGCATGCAATTATGGGGGGGTGACGCCACCACTACCCCACCACTGTCCGTGGACACCTGCAAGGGGGGAGTAGCACGGAGCGAGGAGGATGAAGAGGAGAAGGACAGTGCACAGGCAGCAAGTGGGGAATCCGTTTTCCCCCTAGCCAGGAACTATTCTTAACGCTGGAGCCAACAGCCTCCCCCCACTCCCAAGGCGGGCTCCCGGACCATGACCCTGGAGAAGGCACTTCTGGTGAGTGAGAGCTTGATCGGAGCCACGCGGTGGGGAATGGGAGGGAAACCCAGCCACGCTGGGCTGTTCGCATTTAGTTTAAGGGCTCATCCCTGCTCAGAGCCTCATCAGAGCCATGCGGTGGGTGGGGAGTGGGGGGGGAGGGTGTTGTGTGAAGCGATCATCCCAGATTGCTTTGGATCCACCGATTGCTTTGCAAGCCCCTCTTATTCAGCAACCTCTTGTCTCCCATACGGTGGACAGAGGTGAACAAGTTGTTTTCCCCTATGTGCACCGCCCCTTTGGCCCAGGCGACTTGATAACATGGCAACAGCAGATGCCTCGCCTGCGTGATGATCCGGAACAGGTATTACAAACGATTCGATCTGTGTTTACTGCTTTTAATCCTGCCTGGGGGGGATGTTCAGATCATTTTGGACACACTTTTTACTCCCGATGAGAAGTATTCAATCTTGGATGCCAATAGGCGCTGGGCAGGAGAGGATAATGTCCGTACTGCCTGGCCCCTTGTTGATCCTGGTTGGAACCCTAATGTTTCTGCCCAAATGGACCTCCTTAAAGCAGGCAGGGACGGTCTCTTAGAGGCGGTGCGTAAAGCAGGTAGTAAGTCAGCTAATTGGTCTAAAATTCGTAAATGTCAGCAGGAGGTCACTGAGCATCCCTCTGCCTTCCTAGCCCGCTTGTCGAAACGAGTCTGCATATACGGCGGCGGCGTCGACCCAGAAGCAGAGACAAACCGTCCAATGATGGTTTCCTTTTATGTCGATCAAGCAGCCCCAGACATTAGAAAATATTTCTCTAAACATGTGCCTGATTGGCCAGGGAAACCTCTCCAGGAAGTAGTCCGCTTGGCCACTTTCGTGTTTAATGGCAGGGACGAGGAGAAAGCTAAGGAAAAGCGTAAACAAAAGAAGGAAGAAGTAAGTATGTTGGCAGCCGCGTTGCAGGTCCCAGTTGGGAGTCAGAATTGGCGGGAGCATGGCGGGGTGAGAGGCAGGGGGCGGGGACGAACAGAGCCAAGAGGAAATTGGGTAAATACGAAATTTGGCACTTGTAACTACTGCAAACAACCAGGACACTGGAAAAGGGAATGTCCCCTCCGCCCAAAGGGGGCCCCTTGGCAGGAGCCAGTGCACAATGGCCTGTCCGGTTTTTCCCAGACTTCTCAAGGGTATCCTCCCACCAACCCTTTGAATCAAATTGACCCCCAGTGACTGGAGGCAGAGATTTTGGGAACTTTGGGAGAGTTGGAGTGGGACCTGGGAATGCAGTCACAAATTTACCTGCAAATTGGGGAACGTTTAGTGCCTTTCTTGGTAGATACAGGAGCCACCCTTTCCACTATAACGTTTGTGCCAGGGCCCATATCTAATACTAAGGTGTGGGTGCAAGGTATAGAAGGAAACCCCTGCCCGGCTCGGTTATCTTACCCTATCCCCATTAAGCTTGGTTCTCTAAAGCTATCCCATAGGTTTGTTATAATGCCGGAGGGCCCAGCAAACCTTCTGGGACGAGATGTGCTGGGCAAATTAGGAGCACATATATATTGTGCCCCTGAGGGGCTTCGTCTTTTTGTTCCAGATTCGACAGTTGCCTCTCTTATGACATTGACTACGTCTGTTCCCAGTGTACCCTTTGAATTGTCTAGTGTTCCCCATTTTTTATGGAGTACAAATTCCACTGATGTGGGTCTCCTTAAATCTGCGGTTACGGTGAGTCTAACAACTAAAGATGGGCCGCCCCCTTCCGTGAAGCAGTATCCCTTGCCAAGGAAAGCGGAGGAGAGTATCTCACGTGTTATTGACAGCTACTTGGCACAAGGAATTCTGGTTCCTTGTAGTTCACCCTGTAATACGCCCATCCTTCCGGTAAGAAAACCTAAACCAGGAACTGACGGGCACCCGGTTTATCGGTTTGTTCAGGATTTACGCGCTATTAATGACTACGTTATAGCCCCGCATCCAGTTGTTCCTGACCCGAGTACTATTTTGACATTAATTCCTACTTGGCCACTTGTTTTACTGTAGTCGATTTGTGTGCCGGGTTTTTTAGTATCCCTTTACACCTGGATTCCCAATATCTATTTGCCTTTACCTGGAAAGGTCAGCAATTAACATGGACGCGGCTCCCCCAGGGATTCTCTGGATCCCCTACTATCTTTTCTCGCATTCTCACAGCAGATTTGAAGGACATTGTTTTGCCCGGTTCTTCGGTTTTGGTTAAGTATGTAGATGATTTGTTGATTGCCTCTTTGGACTATAGCACATGTTTAACTGATTCTGTTGTTTTACTTACTGCATTAGCGAATAAAGGTCATCGTGCGTCCCCATCCAAGTTACAGCTGTGCCTAAATCAGGTAATTTATCTGGGTTTTGTAATTCAGCCTGGGGAGCGTTTATTATCTCCCGATAGAGTGCGGGCAATCCAGGATTACCCGCGCCCGACAACAAAAAGACAGTTACGGGCTTTCTTAGGGGCTGCCGGCTTTTGTCGACCTTGGATCGTGGAGTTTGGAGAACTGGTAAAACCCCTGGTCCAAGCTACCATGTCATCAACCCTCGACCCGATTTCCTGGACTATGGAGAGGGAGACTGCCTTTACAGCGGTTAAAAAGGCTTTGGTTACGGCGCCCGCCTTGGGATTCCCGGACTACGGTAAACCATTTTTTCTTTTTAGTCATGAACAACAGGGAATGGCTAGTGGAGTCCTCCTACAATATCTTGGAGACCGCCCACGCCCCATAGCTTATTATTCAGTACAACTGGATCCTGTTGTCCGGGGCTCTGTTTCCTGTGTGCGGTCGATTGCTGCAGCGGCAATCATGGTTGAGCGTTCGCGACCCATAGTTCTGGGACATCCCCTGACTGTTTGGGTTCCCCACAAGGTTGAAATTCTTTTAAAACAGCATTCTACCCAGGCGTTGTCTCCACAACGCGCTCATAAATATGAACTAATTTTGTTGGCCGCTGATAACATCACTCTATGCCGCTGCAACACTCTTAATCCAGCGACTTTGTTACCCCTCCCAGAGGATGGCACCCCTCATCATGTGTGTATGGACGTCGTCACCCAGAATGGTAAGCCCCGCCCGGATCTAACAGATTCTCCTTGAATGGAGTCCGATCTGCTTCTCTTCACAGATGGGTCCTCATATTATTTAGATGGCTATCGGGTTTCGGGGTATTCAGTGACTTCCCAGACCGATGTTATAGAAGCCGCTCCTTTACCACCATCATTTAGTGCCCAGGGTGCAGAGTTGTATGCGCTCACGAGAGCTTGCTTATTGTCCGCGGGAAAAACTGCTACCATTTACACAGACTCGAGATATGCTTTCGGAGTTTGTCATGCTACAGGCCAGCTTTGGAAACAGCGTGGATTTCTAACTTCATCAGGTGCAAAAATAGCTAATGGTCCCTTGATTGCCGCGTTGCTAGAAGCTATTTTAGTTCCACGCCAGGTGGCAGTGGTACATTGCTATGCACACAAGCACTCCGATAGTGCTGTTTCTCAAGGTAACGCGTTAGCTGATTCAGCCGCAAAAGTGGCAGCTCTACAACCTCTTTCTGTGTCGGTTACCCGCCCCTTGGATGGGTCTTTCCCACCTGCGGGTTGGACATTAATGTACACTGATGTATCCTTGGAAGAATTGGGCGAGTGGAAACGTTGGGAGGGTGTGGAGGGCGCGGACAAAATTTGGCGAATCGGGGGCAAACCTATTCTTCCCCGTCGTTATTTACTGGCAGCTGCTCATTATTTTCATTCCCTGGGCCATGCTGGTATTCAAGGCACAGTGGCTGCCATACTCCAATCCTGGGCGGCACCACACATTTATCCTGCAGTGAAGCGTATTCTTGGATCCTGTTCAACTTGTTTGGCATTCTCTGCTATGACTCGGTCTGATGCCAGTTCACGGGGGGGGAGACCTTGGGCGAATTTTCCGTTTCAGCGTCTGCAAATGGATTATGCAGACATGCCCAAGTGTTCAGGATTCCATCACCTTCTCGTTATAGTGGACCAGCTATCTGGGTGGCCTGAAGCGGTACCAACGAGGAAAGCAGATGCGAGGTCTGTAGTTAAGTTTCTAATGAAGGATATTGTACCTAGGTTTGGTGTTCCTGAAGTTATAGATACAGATCGAGGCTCGCACTTTACTGCGAAAATTTTGGAGGAACTGTATAAATGTTTGGGAATCACTCGACAATTACATACTCCGTATCACCCTCAGTCTGCTGGTCAGGTGGAACGCATGAACCGAACAGTAAAGACAATGATAGCAAAGTTCTGTAAGGAAACTGGACTTAAATGGCCAGAAATCCTGCCAATCGTCTTATGGCATATAAGGCGGACACCGCGCATGCCCCTGGGCCTGTCCCCATTTGAGGTGTTATTTGGTAGACCCGCTTTAATTCCAGGAACCTACGTTCCAGCACATGCTAGTCTCTTGGATGGTGACGAAACTCTGGCCAAATATGTTGCTAGGTTACAAAAGGAGCTGATTGAAAATCAATTTAAAGCTCAATTGTGTCAAACTGCACCGTTGGGATTGCAAATTCACTCATTTAAGCCAGGGGATTGGGTTATGGTAAAAAGGATTCCCCGCACAGACCCCTTGGAACCTAGGTGGGAGGGGCCGTATCAAGTTCTGTTATGTACTTATTCTGCTTTAAAGGTTGCAGGAAAGAGCTCGTGGATCGACCACAACTACGTTAAAGCAGCAACAGCGCCTCCCCAGGACCCGAGTGATCCAGCGTACGAGCCATTCCACGGATGAATATTACAACCAACCCGTGGACCGAACCCTCCAATTACTGGAATCTTCACAGCCCACCAGGACTTCTTGTATTTCTCTTTTCGACTTGTATATTGGGAACAGGGGTTTTTGTATGGTACCGGGGCGGATGTTATTATTGGTAGGGTTGGCCCGGGGGCTTTTCCCCCTACTCCCAAGTCCAGTCCAAGGGTGGGCAGGTAATAGTTTTTTGAATTTGACTTGGGCTATTACGCAGAATATAAATCAAACACAATGTTGGATATGTATCCATACCCCCACATATATTAGTCAGGGAATTCCATTGGTGGGGGTCCCTATCCCTAATAATGAAACGCAGTTGTCTACATTATGGGCTAATACTACCTTTCATTGGAATATCACTATTCAAACATGGTCTATTGACATGGTGGCCCAGGGCAATTATGCAATCTGTGTTAGAAGAAATTGGAATCCTGAAAATGGGAATTTTGTAGGAACTTTTATGGGGTGCAATCGTACTATCAAAATTAGTTCGGGGATGGCAACCGTTTCAAATTATTCAAGGGCCCCTTGGCCCATCCCTGAAGGATCAGGGTGGTATTGGTTGTGTAACCACACAGCCTATAAAGTTCTTCCAGTAGGATGGTATGGTACCTGCACCCTAGGAGCAATAATCCCTGCTGTAACAGTTTATCAGAGTCTAACACGAAAAGAAATTCGCAATATAGTATGGAGGGATCGGCAAAGTATCCCTTTTAATTCCCTTATCGAGCGGCCCACGGGTTTTCATTCCTTTGCGCGCTGGTTTCTGCCATGGTTAGGAGTAAGTGAGCTAAAAAAAGCTATAGTTAATATTTCTGCTGCCTTAGAGCAGATGGCCAATGCCACTGCAGATGCTTTATCTGCCCTCCAAACTGAAGTCACACAATTATCTCAAACAACCCTGCAAAATCGCTTAGCATTAGATTACCTCCTCGCTAATCAGGGTGGGGTATGCGCTTTAGTTAACTCCAGCTGTTGTGTTTTTATAAATCAACACCATAGGGTAGAGACTGATATCCATATCCTCAAGCAACAGGTGACTTTATTTCATCATATCAGTCTTGATAATACCAGTACTGGATTGCAGGAAGTATGGAATTGGCTCACATCATGGATGCCGGATCTCGGGGTCTGGGGAAGACGTGCTCTGTACATGTTCATATTGATTGCTGTTTTCTTTGCCGTGTTATTTGTATGCCTTCAATGTTGTAAAATGTGTTATTCGCAGTTATTAGTCCTTCATCGTGGTTACTCAGCTCCTATATAGTGTTAACTGACGTACAAAAAAAAAAAGGGAGGACTGTTGAGGGAAAAGCTAATATGTGCAGAGCTGGCACCTTTTGGCGCCAGCCACTGTCTGTGCAGCACAGACCGCAGCACATTTGGGGAATCGTTTCGGGCCTTGAAGCTGTTGTCCTTCCTGTCTTTGTGGTATGCGAGGCATGTTGTGTAACTGCATGTTCTGTTTTAATGATAAAGCTGTTGACATTCTCAGAACACGAGAAAGCACTCACCAGAGAGTGGCTGAGGAGGGGGTGAGGATGGAATTCATTGGTTAAGGGTGCCGATGCACGAGGGCAGCACACGATGTCACATGGTATATAAGCTTTGCATAAACTGTATACGGAGTCCCCTCCTGACTAGCGGGGGGGCACCACGCTCGAGCGTAATACATTAAACACAGACTGGAAACTCTGCAGATCTGGACCTGGTTTTTGGTGCCTCAGCCTAAAAACTTGAACCGTGCGTGACCGAGCAGGTATAATTCGCAACAATATATATAGGGGGCGGGTAACTTTAACAAACAACTGTCACACCATACTCTAACCAGTCATGAAACTGGCTTTCAAAGCTTCTCTGATGTGCAGCGCGCCCTCCTGTGCTCTTCTAATTGTCCTGTTGTCTGGCTGTACGAAACTGGCAGTCAGACGAGTTGCCTCAACCTCCCACCCCGCCATAAACATCTCCCCCTCACCGATATTGTGGAGCACAAAACAAGCAGCAATTACAATTGGAATATTGGTTGTGCTGAGATATAACTGAGTCAGTAAACTGCGCCAGCACACTTTCAAACGTCCAAAAGCACATTCTACCACCATTCTGCACTTGCTCAGCCTCTAGTTGAACTGCTCCTTACTACTGTCCAGGGTGCCTGTGTACAGCTTCATGAGTCATGGCATTAAGGGGTAGGCTGGGTCCCCGAGGATAACTATAGGCATTTCAACATCCCCAACAGTAATTTTCTGGTCTGGGAAGCAAGTCCCTTCCTGCAGCTATTCAAACAGACCAGAGTTCCTGACGATGCGAGCATCATGCACCTTTCCCGGCCATCCCACATTGATGTGGGTGAATCGTCCCTTGTGATCCACCAGTGCTTGCAGCACCATGGAAAAGTACCTCTTGCGGTTTATGTACTGGCCGCCCCCCGTGTTCCAGGGCCAAGATAGGGATATGCGTTCCGTCTATTGACCTCCCACAGTTAGGGAACCCCAGCGCATTAAAGCTATCCACAATGGTCTGCACATTTCCCAAAGTCACTACCCTTGATAACAGCCGGTCAATGATTGTGTTGGATACTTGCAGCACAGCAGAAGCTCTCGGGCGTTGCAAGCTTCCACAGAGCTATGGCCACTCGCTTCTCAACAGTGAGGGGGGCTCTCATTTTGGTGTCTTTGCACTTCAGGGCAGGGGACAGCAAGTTGCAAAGTTCCATGAAAGTGGCCCTACACATATGAAAGTTTTGCAGCCACTGGGAATCATCCCATACCTGCAACACTATGCGGTCCCACCAGTCTGTGCTTGTTTCCTGGGCCCAGAATTGACGTTCCACAGCATGAAGCTGGCCCAACATCACCATGATCTCCTAACCACCACGTCGTGTTTTTACGAATGTCTGTGTCCATGTCCTCATCAGTGTAGTAATCGCGCTGTTGTTGCTTCATCGCCTGGTTTTGCAGGTACAGCACATACTGCTGGATAACGTGCGAGGTATTTACAATGGTCAAAACTGCAGCGGAGATCTGAGTGGGCTCCATGGCTATGGCGCCTGCATGGGTAATCCTGGAAAAAAGGCGCAAAAGATAGAAGAGCAGAGTGGCAGCGGAAGAGGTGCTGTTGAGTTCACGATAGCCAAAAAAAGGCGGAAAACAGTTGTCTTCTGTAGTTTTCACGGAGGCGGGAGACCAGGACAGACAACATGGAGAAGCTCGGTAGCGTGGCAAGAGCGGGAGAGCAGAGTTGGCAGTGGAAGTTGTGCTGCTCGGTTCATGATGGCCGAGCAGAGTTGGCAACGGAAACGTTCAATGAGGAAGAGAAAGTAGATACTAGAGATTACATAGGAAGATGACAGGAAATGCGAGGTGGATTCATAGTAGCAGAAGAGCAGCGGTGCACCGTCTGCTGAAATCAGTATGGCGTCTGCAAGCCAAAAAGGCATGAAACGATTGTCTGCCATAGCTTTCACTAAGGGAGGAGTGACTGATGACACACACCCAGAAACACCCACGAGTGTTTTTGCCCCATCATGCACTGGGAGCTTAACGCAGAATTCCAATGGGCAGCGTGGACTGCGGGAACTGTGGGATAGCTACCCACAGTGCACCACTCCAACATTCAATGCTAGCCTCGGTACTGTGGACGCACTCTGCCAAATTCACACACTTTAGTGGGGACACAGAAGACCAAATGTATAAAATCGCTTCCAAAAATTCAAATAGAATAATTTCAAAATAGTTTTGTACTGTAGATGTACCCTAAGAAACACAGCATTCCAGACAAAAGCCAAGGATTTCTCAGAGCTAATGCTTCAGGATGGTTTTAAAAACAGCAGAGGCTGGTTGGATCATCTATTCGCAACCTAAATAGAAGTTAGAATGTTCCTCTACTAATGTTAGAGAAGGTAACATTCAGTGTTGATAGGTTTGAATATGAAAACTGGTGATGTTCTGAAATCTGATAATGAGCCCTTGTTAATATACTAAAGGCTGCTAATAGATCTGGGATATATTTACTGAAGAGAACTGAAATATTTACTAAATTTGAATGTGTTTTGCCTGTTACAAGCAAAATTTCCTCTGATAAAGTGGTGCAGGAGGAACTGTGTGTGTCTGATTCAGAGGATGATGACTCTTGTCTACAAAAATTCAATCACAGAAAGCTTTAGACGAGAGGTCTTAAATACACGGCCCCAGCCCACCATAGGCACTGATTCCACAGCTGTTTGGCAGTGCTTAAGACTTTCCAGGAGGGAGAAGCAGGGAGGTGGCATGCTCAGGGGAAGAGGCGGGAAGAGGCGAGGCAGGGCCTTATAAACTAGACGAGCAGTCTGAGGTATCTGAAGTTCAGCATGTAGGATTCTTTGCTGTGAGTGGTTGGGAAGAATGTTTGTTAAAAGTGACAACGTATTTTGTATGAATAGTAGATTTTAAAAGTTCCTGCCATTATAGCTATGTTGATAGACATAAGCGTTACTGACCATCTAAGGAATAGTTACAGGTGTTTATATTTTATTAAAACCCCTCTTCGAACTTTTAAAGTTAATACATTGACTTTTAATAGCATACTGTATTACTCTTCATTTTTGACTATACTTTTATATCACTGTATGAAAAGGTTTCAGTTATGCGGCCCTGAGGCCAATGTACTAGTCCTCATGTGGCCCACGTGGTGATTTGAGTTTGAGATCCCCGCTTTAGACCATCAGAAAGCCTCCACCCATTTCTAGGAACAGAAAACTGATGGAAATATTAATGTACAGAAATAAATTTTGAGTTGCTACAAATGTTACAGTGAAATATCTATACGCTGAGTATAATTAATTTCCTACTTCAGAATAAAGATCTTTTTAAAAGATTTTAACCCATGTATTAGGAACATGGAAATTTCCATAGTGGACCAGACACCAAAGTCTATCTAGTCTAGTATTCTCTCTTTCTGTGACCAAAACTAGCTGTTTCAAATGAAGGTGTAAGAGCCCTGCAGTGGACAAATAGGGGTAATCTCTTCCCCACATAGATCTCATCCTGGTCTTTACTAGTTAGAGATTGATTTAAAGCCTAAACCACAAGGTTGAATAATCCTTCCAAAATTAGGCATAATTAATTTTAGAATATGACCTCTGGATAGGTCTTGATATCCATATAGATGTCCAATCCCTTTTTAAACCTAAAGTTCTTGACTTCAAATGACTCCTTGCAGCACTGACTTCCACAGTGTAATCGCACATTTTGTGAAAGTGCTTCCTTTTATGAGTTATTAATTTTCCATCTTTTGATTTCATTGAATGTCCCTTTGTTCTTATGTCCCCTCTTAATCATCTCCTCTCTAAAGTCAACAATCCCAATCTTTTCACTCTCTCTTCATGTGACTTTTCCAGGGCCTTCATCATGCTTTCTCTTCTCTGAAACCCCTCCCATTCTGAAATATTGCCTTTGAGATGGGAGTGGGGACCCAGTACTGCACGGGTCGCATCACTGATTTATATAAAGAAATACTATTTTTGGTATTCTCCATGCCATTCCTCATGCAACCAAACCTTGTTTGCCTTTTTGAGGCTGAGGTCTCTAAGCAGTCTCCAGCGCTACCTCAGCACTCACCTAGTTTTGAGATAATTTAATATTAAACATGGCACCTAGTACAGAATCTTGAGGCCCCACTGTTAACCTTTTTCAATGACAAAAACTGACCATTTAGTCCTTTTTCCTTTCTGTGTCCTAGACAGTTTTTGATCCAAGCCAATACTTTACCTCTCATGCCATGACTACTTAGATGATTTTCCTCTGCAGAATCTATGCTGATTAGACCCTATTGTATCATTATCTTCCAGGTGTTTTCTTGGTTGAATCAAAAATTTAAAAACAGAACTAATTTGCCAGGCAGTCCCAGGAGCAGCTCCACATACATCCCTCTTCCTCTCCCCTCCCCCACCCCCCAATGCCCAACCCGCTGGCCAGGTCAGCGGCAGGAAGCTGGAGTCAGGCAGTTACTGCTCTGGCTGGTGCCATGAAGCAGGTTCCCCCATCTGTTGCTGGTGCCTGGGCTGCTGCTGCTCCTCAGCTCACGCAGCTGGTAAGAGCTGCCCCAGAGAGGGGGACCCCGCTCTGTGGCCAGAAGAACCTTTGGGGAGCAGTGACCACAGGGGAGCCCTCCTGGCACACAGCCCCTAGCTACCCCCTCACTGCAACCCTGCTCTACCCCACACCAAACACAGCCCCTCGCTACCCCCTGCCTGCACCCTGAGCTACCCCCCCCCCCGTACACAGCCCTTAGCTACCCCCTCCCTGTACCCTGAGTGATTTTCAAACTTTTTGAACTGAGCCCCCACCACACACAACCCAGACAGGCTGGGTGGCCTGCTGAGGTGAGTCATGGGGTAGAGGTGGCACTGCCTTCCTGGACCTCACTGTGCAGAGCTTGCCCAAGCCCTGCCGCCCCCCCAACCCCCGAATAGAAGTCAAACTATGCCTATGCCCAAGGGCCCACCCCCGGCCCGGAGCCCCAAGTCCCCCACTTCCCTCAGAGGGCCCTGAAATTTTATAGCACGTTGAAGGGGGGCCTTGGAAAGAAAAAGGTTGAAAACCCCTGCCCTAGAGCATTTTCAAAAGGACTACAACATTTGCTACCCTTCAAGTCTCTTGAACAGTAGCTGTTTTTAGTGAAAGACTGCATATTTTTGTGAGCAATTCAGATACTTCATATTTGAGCTTCTTCAGAACTTGATGGACCATCTGGGCTGGTGACTTACTACATTTAATATTATTGATTTGCTCTAGTATCTCTTCTCAAGATCTGAGACTACCTCCTCTTTGTTACCAGGAAACAGAAGATGTGGGATATGAATCTCCTTTTTGATGGTGAAGACTGATGCAAAGAAATCAGTTAGCTTCTCAGAAACGTCCTTCTTGCCAATCACATATCTATGTAATGCACTTTAAAGCACATATCCTTGCTTTCTTTACATTTTAATGCAATCATGTGCACTTTCATCACTGTAATGTATAATGCATTTGTCTAATCTCTTGCACTTAAGTTTAATAATTTAATAAAGTGCATTTAAAATAAAATATCACAAAATGCATATACATTCTAGCTGTCTTTTTGCTTTAGACGAACAGGTTTTTGAGATTTCTAATAGCACCAAAGAAACTTTCCCTGTTCTCTTAATAGATTTGTCAGGCTACCAATGCTACCCAAAATTATTAAAGCAAAATTTAATTTTAAAATCTACTTGATTTTTCACCTGTGGCATTCTTTGTACAAGTTTCATTGCACTCAACTTAGATGATGAAAAAACCTACTCAATTTCACTCATGTCTGGTAAATTTCACCCTTTAGATCTTGCAAGACATCATATGGGTTGCAATCAATGCAATAAAAAAAAATGTTAAGTTAAAAAACGTTTTTTCTTTAAAATTAAAAAGATAAATCATGAAACCATCTAGATTAATATTACATTGTGGTGGTGCTTCCCCCAGAAAGATCCATAATAAGTAATCCAAGACACAGCATTTAGTGCAAAGCAAAAAACAAAAAAGGCTTTAAAAATGTTTTTATATGCAAAATGCACTACAGAGCACAGAAACAGCTTTGCCAGCACAGCATCTGCCAGAGCTGCTCTCTTCTCTTGCTATATTCTACCTCTTGATTCTGGGAAAGACGAAGAGCCTGGTATTGAAAGGCTCTTGGCCATGTCTCCTTCCCAGGTTACTTCCTGACATGAGTCTCTGTGGCCCCTCCACTCTCCAAGGAGGAGCAGCCAAGCGCAGTCTGGTCCTCCTCTCATAAATATGCATAGTAAGGGAGGAGACAGGATGAATAACTTCTCACAGCAGCTCTCAGTTACTTATAGAGAAATCAGTGCAGTATGTAGCTGCTGATTATAGCTAAATAAGAGGGGTTTTCTCTCACTTTTCTGGAGTTTGGTTACTATGGTGTTTTTCACAATAGGCTCTGAAGGAATCAGACTAGAAAACAAGATTTGCCTTTTTTGTTGTTTTTGTAAACACCAATACATTTGGGACCTACACTACCTGACAATGTCCATTTATATGGCTTTTGTCAGTTCCTCTTAAGGGCTGCGGATAGTGGGAGCGCAGTGCAGCAAACCTAGCCGGTAATGCTGTCTACCCAACCCTATAGGTTTGGGACTTTGTCTTGTACTGTTGTTGCATTTCAGGAGGCTGAGCTTATACCAGTGACAAGTGATGAAGAGGCCAAGATAGGTTGTCTTGGTTTCTACACGATACTTACCAGTTTTCCTCATTCTTGCATGGCCAATGCATTTAGTTCCAGTCCCCATAGCAACAACTTCCTTAGTTACTGAAAAAGAAAATAAAGTTAGCTGAACCACTTCTAAAAGCATCACCCTAATTTGATCACTTCAATCAGACGGCACCACAGGAGACAAGGTACAAGAGGAGGGATGAAGTAACACCTGCCTCTCACACACTCCCACCCCCACTGGAGGGGAAGGCTATGTACCAGACACACACAGAGGTGAGGAAAGTCAGGTACCAGGCACAGCACCAGTGTTGGAGGAAAAGACATGGCATGTGGCAAGGGAAGAGGGGAGCACTGGCATAGGGTCCTACACACAAACAACACAAGATGACCACCACTCAGGGACCCCCAAACAGGGAAGATGACATAAGGGGAATGCACCATACAATGCATAGCACAAAGGAGATGCTGATGAGGCAGTATAAAGCAATAGGATTACCCTTACCCCCTTTTAAAGGAGACCTGCTCAGAAAAAAAAAATATTGGGTTAGTATCCTTTTCTGGATTCATATGAAAAATTTCAAAGTGTGGGTTTGGGTTTTTTTACATCTGAAATTCAGGTCTTGCCTATTTCACTGCATACTAATTGGTCAGTTTCACATCAGAACACATGGAAGCGAAGGTCTACATTTGCTAAGTGACTAGGGATTTTGGATGTCCAAAGAGACACTTTAAAAGGGTGGCTGCTCAGCACGGTCTGAAAAGAGGGAACCTCTAAGATGCATCAAGTTGTACACTCAAAAAATCATTACCCACTTCTGAAAACTTAAATTGCAATTTTTCAACAGCTTAAATGATTGCTTCTTGGAACCGCTAACTCTGAAGTGCACAAAGGAGAGGCAATGTATAGGAGTTGGTTCAGGAAGTAACTATAGAAATTATCTCCTGATCACTTTTGTTTCAGTATTATCATAGGAAGAATATCAAAACTAGAAAGAGGGATTTAACTCACCTAAAAAAAGTCAGAAGAGAGGAAACTTAAGAAAACCTTTAGTCTTAGAATAACTAAATTAAATAACTGCAACAGTACAGAAGACTTGTGCCCCAAACAAAAAAGAAGCAGGAAAGCAAAAAATTAAGCCATCATGGCTAACTGGCAAAGTTCAAGAAGTTATGCAAATCAAAGCAAGCATCAATCAGAAAATGGAAATCCAGCCCAAGCAAAGCATAAACTACAGCATGTAATCACTTCTGTAACTTCCATTTTAATTAAGACAGAATTGAAAGAACAAATAGCCAAAGACATAAATATACCAGAAATAGGAAGCCCACAAAAAAAATTAGTGGTTACACTGGATCACCAGATTAAGCAATTACAGAGGACAAGGATATCACAGAAAAGATAAATGTGGCACCGTCAGAGACTGTGGTGTCAAGGGAGACATTGATAAATTAACCAGCAGCACATACATCCAGGAGTTCAGAAGGAGCTTGTGGATGAGCTACTACCAAAAAATATGCACTCATTAAAAATCAATTACTATGTCAGGGGAGTGGAAAGTAACAAATATCTTTCTGTCCAGCACTAAGAGTGATCCTAGGAATTATAAACCAGCAAATTTTATTTTAGTACTATGTAAAGTGGCTAACTACAGAGACTTATGAAGCACCAAGCTAGAAAGGATACTGTAGTAAGATGAGGCCCTGAAACATAAACCTTTATATCACAGGCCTGGTATGAGGCCTAAGGCCTGAACTAAAGTAATGGTCAAGACTTTACTAACATAAAGCAAAGTTAAGCTGTGAGCCTGAGGCAGACCCTACTCACAGAAGCTGGCAAGGAAAGGGCTGATGTTGCAAAAATACACATACCTAAAAGGCACTGGACACTAGAGATACCTGAACACTCCAATACTTGCACATTCCACTCACATAACAAGGAACAGGCTGACCCACCCTAAAGACAGGGGCAAAAGGGTAATATGATGGATAGAGTTGTTTTGTTCTAACTAACATGTACAAGGTGAGAAGCGGCACCTTACTACGTAGAGGGGTTACACCTCAATACGTCAGGAATAATGTGTAACTTGTTTGTACCTGTGTAGAAGAATGCATCCCTGGGGCATTGTCTCTGTCCAGCCTAGGGAGCAGTGGAGTGTCCCGCCACTGACTGAGCTGTGTCCATTGTCAGGGAGCACATATGTACTAGCAGAACTGTAGACATCTGATCCAGGGAACTAGAGACTGTTTCGTTTGACAATTAACCTGGCCAGGTGCTTTCATACCCTATCAGAGTCTGTGGTCATTGGGGGTTTTCTCAGGGTCTGCTGCGTCAGCTATCTGCGCAGAGCCGGGGCAGCACACAGAGGAAACACAGGCACACAGCCGACTGTTATCAACATTGGATAGAGCAGAGCACCCCACTGGTGACATCTGACAACAGATACTATAGGGACAAATAAGCACAGCTACCGTAAAGGAAAACTGCGCCTCTTCAATCTTTGAGCACGTCAAGAAAACAGGGGATACAGGAGAACATGTTGATGGGTCATTAATGAAAGTCCCAATAAATTATAAGTAACATAGGGAGAGCGATAAATTTTTGTCATGGATCAAAAACTGTCTAAGACAGGAAACAAAGCAGAAATAAATAACCACTTCCCATGATTAAGTGGCTAACAGCAGGTGCACCAAGGATTCACATTAAGACTAGTTTTAAAATATATCTAACAATGATCTGGAGAAAGGGGAGAGTGGTGACCTGGCCACAGCCACAATCCCAGCTGCCTAGTCACTATGTCTGACACCTTCCTTAAACCCTCCTTCCTCCACCCTCTCCATGCAAAATTTTGCTCCTTCAAATAGAAGATTGACAAAAGTCTATCTCCTTTCCCCATATTTTCCATCATCACTGACAGAGGTTTGTCATTTGCTCTCCTCCTCTAAACCTTCCACATACAGCAGTGACCCCATCCATCCCCCTTCTGCCTCATGACCTCCTTCACCCCCTCATTCCTCCCTCACACTTCTCTTTAATCTCACTCACCTCTGACCCCTTCCCCTCACAACATGAGGCTGCTGAAAGTGCCATCCCTCAACCCCAACTGCCTCTCCAAATATTGCCCACCCTATCTCCTTCTCCCCTTCACCACCAAACTTGAGAATATGCCATGTGAAACCACTGTCTAGAGTTCCTCTTCTCCAGCTCCACCATGGACCCCCTCAAGTCTGACTTCTATCCCCTCAGCTCCACTGAAACTGCTCTCCCCAAGATTTCTATTGCCTTTTCTTGGCCCAAACCCAGAGCCTCTAATTCTGTAACACTCCTTGAAATCTCACCATCTTGGCTTTTGTGGTTTTCCTCCCACAATTTTCCTACCTCTCAGATCACTCAATCAGTTTCTTTCAATTGTTCCTCTTTTTCCACTCTCCAAACAGGACCTGCAAAGCTCTGTTCTCAGTCCCCTCCTTGTCTCCATTTATAGAGTAATGATGGTGGGTGGGCAGATGGAGTTGGCTGTCATTTATTTTATCTATACTTAGCAAAAAAAAAAATTGCAGATGCAAAACTCCATAAATATGGTATGTATTTCACTGTGATCCTGTCCCCTCACCCTTTGTAGTCACTTGTCTTCTTAGACTGCACAGTCTGAGGCAGGAACCATCTCTTCATACGCATTGCTGCAGCACCCAGCACAACAAGGCCCAAATTTTGATTCATAGCACCCTGAACACGATGTTCATTTCTAGTCACCTCTTCTCAGGAAAGATATAGCAAAACAGAAGAAAGGCCGAAACAGAAGAAAAGAAGAAAGAGAAAAAGACAACAAGGATGACTAAAGTCCTGGAAAGACTTCTGTATAAGGAGAGATTGAAGAGACTTGGACTGTTTCATTCAGAGAGGGGATATGATAAATGCATATAAAACAATTAATGGTATAGAGAAGGTCAGTTGGGGATTCGTTTATGCTCTTTCATAATACAAGAACAAGGAACATTCACTGAAATTGAAGAGCAGTACATTTCATCATCATCAGTGATCCCTCAATTCAAGGATTATCTCTACCACCGATTTACATATTGGTCCCAAGATGACTCAGGAGTCCAATCCTGGAAACTCAAATCTGCCCGCAGTAGGTACAGACATTTCCTGGAGGGTCAGCTGCCTGTTGGGAGAAAGTTCTCTCTTTTTTCTTCCTTTACATTTAAAAACTGATAATACTTGTGCACAGTGAACAACTGACATGTGGAACTCTCTGCCACAAGATGTCACCAAGGCCAAGGGCTTAGGAGGATTAAACATTAATATGGATAATAAAATAATAATAAAAATAATAATCACATTATATGGCAGTCTAATCTCTCGTGCTTTAGGATGTAAATCAACCACTACCTTATGAGGGTTAGAACGTGGGACAGGTTTCAGAGTAGCAGCCGTGTTAGTCTATATTCGCAAAAAGAAAAGGAGTACTTGTGGCACCTTAGAGACTAACAAATTTATTTGAGCATAAGCTTTCGTGAGCTACAGCTCACTTCATCGGATGCATTTTTGGCTGCTTTACAGGAAGGTCTGAGAAACCCTATAATGAAAAATAATGGCATAAAAATGCATCCGATGAAGTGAGCTGTAGCTCACGAAAGCTTATGCTCAAATAAATGTGGGACAGAAAGCGATGCTGGTCAGAATGGGGAAACACTGAAGAATGAGCTGGGACACTGTCTCACCCTGGTGAAGTTAGTAAATCTGATGGGGTTGCTGGGAAAGAGCAACACTGAAGAGCCATCTCCCTGAAGGCACACCATGTCCATTCATCAAAATGATGTGAAGCCTCAGGGTCCTGTCTGACTCCCCACTAACCCTGGATGACCAGTTAGCATCAGTATCTAAAAATGCCGCTTTTCACCTCCAGCTCACTAGCTAACTCCTCCCAGATGATGATCTGACCACAATGATGCATACATTTGTCACCTCCAGGCTAGATTACAGTAATTCACTGTGTCTGACACAGAGTGCAAGAATAATGCAAAGGCTCCAGCTGATACAAAGTGCAGTTGTCCACCACTTCCCTGGTTTTGGTTGCCATGAGAACATGGCACTGTCCCTCCACTGGCTCCCAGTTCATTCCCAATGCCAGTTTTAAGATTGCTTTAAAGATTAGGACCAATTAATGACTCAAGACCAGTTACATTAGAGATCAAATTCCAAACTGTAAAATGCCAAGAAAGTTGGGCCAATGCAGATCACAAAGTCCAGAACAAAGCATGTGACAGCCAGGGATCAAAGAGATGTGGCTATGGAACAAACTTCCAGAAAGCAGAAGACCGCAGAATTCGAGCCCCTTCACAAGTGTTGCAAAACCTTCCTCCAGAAAGAGCCCTTCCACCAAGACAAGAATGATATTCACAACACCAACCCCCGCACCACACACACACACACACACACACACTCTCTCTCTCTCTCTCTCTCTCTCTCTCAAAACACATTACAAACGGTCGGCCCCTGCAGAGATTTCAAAACCCAAAAAGGGAGAAGAAGAGTAAGACATTCTGTAAAGCCCACTAGGAAATTTTATATTGGAAGCGATCAAACAATACACCGATGTGTGGCACAACAAAACTCTAGACGCTAATAGACAGAAAGGAAGGGACATCTTCCTTTGTGCAGATTATGTCATTATTTTTCATTATAGGGTTTCTCAGACCTTCCTGTAAAACAGCCGAAAATGGGCACTGTCAGAGACAGGATACTGGACTAGCGAGACAACTGATCCAATCAGGTCTCATAATAATTATGTACTCCATTTTTCCTGAGAGAAAATAATTTTGCTACAGTCACATCCCTGTCCTTTCAAACAAGATCTGCAAAAGATCTCACTTTACTTCTCAGGGTCCTCCAATGGAGATCTCCACCAAACAGGAAAAGAATATTTAACATTCCTGATGTTTCTAGGATAAAAGTAGGAGAATGAATTCAAACACTTTTTAGGCAAAAACCCACAGTTTTTTTTCCTTTACAGGTCACCTTTAACTAAGCTGAAAATCACATTACAGGCATTTACTGAGAAAGTAAGATTCATTCTCACCCTGCAGATTCCCAACATTAAGGCAAGCCTCTCTTTCAGGTGCAGACTCCACTTTAACCACAGCTGCTAGTAAAGTCCACTCACGATTAGGATCCGGCTTCCCCTGCTTAGGAAGCTTGGTGCTATAATGTGTGTAGCACAGACCAGCAACCTCATCAGCTGACCACATGGCTACAGCTGCCACATCAGCTTCTGAACAGAATTGGGATACAGCATAAAAACGACCAGAAAAGCATCACCTTCCCTTCCCAGTCCACCACCACATATTACCCTTTCCTTGAACCCCCATACAAACCCCCAGCCTCACTAGTGTCATCAGTTCCCACCTATACTTCAGCATAATACAGCAGAACTTTATTTTCTGGTGGTATTTCAAACAAGCTAATCCCCTTGATGTTTCCCAGAGTTGCTGGAGGGATGGAGAAGTGACAAATAGATAAGGCACTGGACCGAACGTCAGGAGACCCAGTTTCTATGCCTAGCTCTGACCTGCCATGCGCCATTAAGTTCTCCGCTCTGTGCCTATTTCCCCTCTCACCCTTCGTCTGTCATTTAGACTGCAAATGCTCGTTGTGTCCGTAGAGCAACCAGCACAATGAGGATCTAATCACAGTTAGGACCTCTAGGTACTACCATAACACACATTTTAAAAAAGAGAAGATTGGGAAAGTGTCATTCAAGTACCCTCTTCTCCCCTAATCTGTGCCTCTTCCCTCTTCTTTCCAGTTAGCTTATCCCCTCCTAACCGCCAGGAGGCGGGGCCGGGGCCGGTGCGGGAACCCAGGAGTCCCAGCACTGCCCGGGCCGGGACACTCACCTAGGCCTGCGCTGCTCCCAGCCTCACCCGAGACTAGAGTCGCGACTCCTACGTCTTCCGGCTGCTCCGGAAGCAGATCCCAGACCCCCAAGGCGAGCTTCGCCGAGACCTATCAGGAGGTTAATTCCGCAGCCACGCCCTTAGCCCAGGCCGCGCACGAGGACATTTGCGAGCAGGCGCTCTGGGGAGACATTGCAGAGGAGAGCGCATGCGCAAAAGTCCGTCCCGCGCCGGATCGTAAATTTGACCCGGGCACGCTTGTTCGTGTGGGGCTCGCTCAGGAGCGCTGCTGGGAGTTGTAGTTTGTACCAGCCTCGGGCCCGGGACGACCTGCACCTCGCAGTGCCGGGTTTACAGTGGTGCCGGCCCAGGCTCAGAAGGGGCCCGTAACGCCCGTTTCCTCCCCTCCCGCCGCGGGAGGCCCCGAGGGCGAGGCGCAGCATCCCGGTTACCACAGCGCCCAGCCTGCATCCCCCGAGAAAATCCTTGTCCGGGGCAGCCGTGGGGCAGGCAGACCGCCAGCCATCCCCGGATATGACTCCAGGTCTCACCCCGCCGCATGGATCCAGTCCTGAGCCGGGAGGACTCCACCAGGAGAAGTTAAAATAGTAAGTAAGGGAGAAAAGGCTCTACTTGAGGACCTGGGCCACTTTAGGTACCAGACACGCACGAGGATGTGACTCAATTTCCATTTCTGAGCCATGGAAGCAGAAATTGGCTTTTCCTTTCCAGATGTATCTACTATTCAGAAAGGGAATCTAGCACCAGCCTTCCAGATTTGAACACCCTCAAAGTTCAGGAATGCTCAAGTTCACTTGGGCCACACTGTTACTTCATTTCTCCCAAGTCTCCACTATAATTTGCTGTAGAAAAAGTAGGATAAAATTGAATAACAAATGCTGGTCTCTTCCCAGTGCTAACTAGGACTGGAATTGCTATTTTCAACAACCAGTACCTTTTTTTTTTAAGTTTTATTTCCCATAAAAATGACAGTAATATTGCATTGGCAAGTTCGCCACAGAAACTAAGAGTGGTAGAAAAGAACAGCAAAGGACCTCAACTTTTCTTCATTATGTAGGACAGCCTTACAATATGGATCCAGATATCCTTCAAGCACACAAACTGCAAATTGTTCCACTTTACTGCAGTCTGCATTCTGTGCACGTCCAAAAGTCCTACTGAAGTCAGAAGTGCCTTGCTTTTGTAACCATACCACCTGATATTTTCAGACCGGAGATGTTGATTATTCAGTAGGTCATGTGAGACCCTCCTGCTTACAATACTAAACCAGTGTAGCATAGTTTTAGAATGCACTGTGCTCCTAGAAGCAAAGGACTTCATTCTAGACTCTATACATAGCCCATTAAAGACAACGAAGAGACTCCCACTCACTTCAACAGGCTTTGGGTGGAACTGGTTATACATGGGGTAACTCCACTGTCTTCACAGGGTCCTGGTCCCACTGTGGAGGGGGGCGGTGTGAACTTGTTGCAGAGCTACTGCTCAGGGATGGCGAACCTTCTGGCATCCCAGCCTCCAAAATCATCCAGACTGCTCCGTCTGCATGACTATGTGCTAGCTGAGGGGTGCATAATGTAGTAAAATGAGGCCCTAAAACAAACCCTTGTATCAGAGGCCCAGTATGAGGCCTAAGGCATGAACTAAAGTAATGGTCAAGACTTTAACATAAAGCAAAATTAAGCTGTGAACAAGAGGCAGAACTTGCTCATAATCTGGCAAGGAGAAGGCTGATGTTGCAAAAACATACATACCTAAAAGGTACTGGACACTAGAGATACAAACATGTGCCAGGATGGTACCAAGAACACACTGATACTAGTATATTCCACACAGATAACAAGGAACATGCCGACCGATCCCAAAGACAGGATCAAAAGGATAATATGGATAGTTGTTTTGTTCAAACCAACATGTACCAGGTGAGAGGCAGCACCCTAACATGTAGAGGGGTTGTACCTCAATACATCAGGAGTGATGTGTAGTTTGTACCTATGTATAAGAATGCACCCTATAGGAGGTGCCTTTGTCTGGCTTAGAGGTCAGTGATAAATCCCACCAGTGACTGAGCTGGTCCATTGTCAGGGAGCACACATTGTTTCGTTTGGCAATAAACCTAGCCGGGTGCCTTCATACCTTATTAGAGTCTGTGGTCATTGGGCGGTTCACGCGAGATCTGCTGTGCCAGCTGCCTGTGCAGAGCTGGGACAGCACACAGGGAGAACACACACACAGCTGACTTATCAACATTGGATAGAGCAGAGCACCACACTGGTGATTTCTGACTACATTGGGGGGGCCTCTGCAGCAGGTGATGGGCATCTCAAAGCCATGGCCTGGAGTAGGGAAGCACTTAACTGCAGACTCTACAGTTGTCTAGGGCTAGCGCTGAGGAGAGAGTCCCTACTGCTGCCATTGCAAGGTTCAAGCATACTCAGCCTTGGAATTGCCCCCCTTCTGCATCTAGCTGCAGCTGTCTAAGGCTGGCCTCTGGCAATTGGCCCCATGGCTGAAGCCAGAGAAGCTACAGGTGGCTTTGTGACTATTAGGGGAGATTAAGCTAGGAGCAGAGAAAGAAATTGGAGTTAAGGAACAAAGGTCACCAGTAGAAAAGGAATGTCAAGGGAAAGAGGAAGCAGGTCAGGTTTACAGGGGGAGAATAGGTCTGACTGGGGAGCACAACCAAGGTAAAAGGGAAACATGAGGAAAGGTGTTAGTGACCAGGTAGTGGAATAGCATGTAGATAGGAGCAGAGGGAAAAAGGCTGGTGATTTCAGGGTCCCAGGGGCTAAGTTCTCACTGAGCCAGGGTTGGGGAAAATGGTGTTTGCAAGTGACAGAATGGGTGCCAGGGGAGGGGATTGTCAGAACTGATTGGATAACTGCTGGCTGTGGAACTTGGTTGAGCTGAGGCCAGGACCACATATAGTGACTGGTGAAACAGGATGGTAGGAGAGGCATGACTACAGAACTTCTGAATGAGGAAGGAGCTAAATCTGTGGAGAGTTTCCCCTGATCACTATGAAAGTTCTGTTCATTGTGGACACTGGTAAACCCACATGGGTACAGCTCAATGAGAAAAACTGGGGGCTGAGGAAGCTGTGTATGGCAATATATATATAGTCTTGCAGGTGTGTGTGATCAAAATGAAAAATGTCTCAGATTCAGTACAAGGTTTACTAGGGTTCCAATGGCACTGCCACTAGGCCTACCTCAGAATGGGACCACAGATATATATTTGGCACCATGGCCACAAAAGGTTAATCCAGCCCTGTACGCTGCCACTCCACCACCTTGCACACAAACACCGAGCAAGAGGAGGAAGGATAGCGCAGTCTTTTATTCATTTACAGGAACCATGACACAGCAGCTTTCACTGGTCTCCTCAGGGCAGGAGCAACCTTTGTCCACAACCCTTCATTACTGAAGACAAAGCAAACATCTGCCTCCCAACTGAATACAGGCAAGGATCAGCAGCCCCTCACACTGAGGTGCCTTCAGCAGAAGGACTGAACTCGACCTCTTTCTTATTGTCGTCAGGTTTCATAGCAGGAAACAGCAGCACTTCCTGTGGAGGGAACCAAACACCATCAGCTTCCCCTCTCTCCCTATTCTTCACCTCCCATTCACATTCCTTTTTGCATAAAAATAAGAGTCCCTAAACCAGCAAATAAATACTTGATTTGTGCATACTTAATTACAAACTCTATTTACTTCCTCAATGCTCAAGTTGGATTTCCCCAGGTCCCATAATGGACACCATGAAACTGCAGTTGTCAGAGAGAAAACCCCAGAAATGGCTAATTCAGAAAAAAGGCAATTTTAATTTTTACCATTGCACCATTTAATCCCCACAACAGTGCCTATGGAGTTTGGAGTTCACCTATAACCCTGAATTTCCTGGCCTTTAGGATGGGATGTGGAAGTAGACAGGTGTTTCAATCAGACTCTCATAACGCAAGTAGCCTTTTGTTTTTACAACTGGAGAGTACTTTACTTTGGGATTTCTTACTCCCTATTTCCTCCAGGTGGTCCTTTACCTTAATATTATTGGAGTCTGTAAGGAACATGGTGAGCCGATCAATACCCATGCCCCATCCAGCTGTCGGTGGAAGTCCATATTCCAAAGCAGTGCAAAAGTTGTCATCGATGAACATGGCTTCATCATCACCTGCTGCTTTTGCCTAAATGAACAGTGAGAAGAAGTTCCCATTGCCCAAAGTGCAGGAAATGTCAACACTACTGCTAATTCTTATGTCACCACAAAGGGGTGCTACTACACTCCTGGCACCTAGGGGGCTATGTTCCAGTAGGTTCTGTATATTTGTAAAATCAGCTGAAGAAATGAACAGGGGGATGATCTTACCCCTCATCCTGGGGTGTTAGTGTCTGGAGAAGTATTCTGAAGGCCACATCACAGGCTATATCTACACTACAGCTGGGACTGACACTCTGAGATCAATCCACTGGCGGTCCATTTAGTAGGTCTAGTGAAAACCTGCCAAGTCAACAACAGATCGCTCTCCAGTAGACTCCTGTACTCTACCCCTGTCATAAATACAAAGGGAAGGGTAACAACCTTTATGTATGCAGTAATATAAAATTCCTCCTGGCCAGAGGTTACCTGTAAGGGGTTAAGAAGCTCAAATAACCTAGTTGGCACCTGACCACAAGGACCAATGGGGAAGGAAGATAATTTCAAATGGGGGGGGGGCGGAGAAGCTTTGTTTGTGCTCTTTGTGTGTTCTCTCAAGGAGTGTGAGAGAGAGAGAGACAGACAGACAGACACACCAGGGGCAGAAAAAAACATCTCTTAAGAACCTGCCAGAAAAAGCATCCAAAATTACTAAAATAGTAAGTAAAGACAGAAAAGGCGTCAGATTATCTTTTGTTTTAGCTTATGAATTTTCCCTATGCTGGAGGAGGTTTATTCCTGTTTTTGTAACTTTGAAACTAAGCCTAGAGGGGAATTCTCCGTCTTAAATCTTTTTATTTTTCCCTGTAAAATTGTCTTCCATCTTGATTTTACAGAGGTGATTGTTTTATTTTTTTAATAAAATCCTTCTTTTAAGAACCTGATTGATTTTCAAAGACCTAAGGGTTTGATCTGTGCTCACCTGTACCAATTGGTGAGGATATTATTCTCAAGGGGGTGTAGGGGTTTGGGGGGATATTTTGAGGGGAATAGGCACTCCCAATGGTCCTTTCCCTGAATCTTTGTCTAAATCACTTGGAGGTGGCAGCATACCATCTGTCCAAGGACAAGGGATGTGTGTCTTGGGGAAATTTTAACCTAAGCTGGTAAAAATAAGCTTAGGGGGTTTTTCATGTGGGTCCCCACATTTGTACCCCAAAGTTCACAGGGGGAGGGAACCCGACAACCCCCGATGAGAAGATTAAGGTAAGTTGATGGGAGAGTTTCTCCCATCAACCTCCCTCAGTGTAGACCCTGTGGTAATTCGACCTAAGGTACATCAACTCCAGCTACGTTATTGCGTAGTGTGGGTCAATTTACTGCAGTAGGGTAGATATAGCCTTAGAAAATGGCATGGGTGCTAACAGTAACATCTAATTCTAGCCAAGTTAAATGTTGTCTTGTGAAACAGTGTCTCTGACGCTCAAGCTGCAAGGATTCCTTTTGGCATATGTGAAGAAATGTACCTTGGGATACTGGAGACAGCACTCCACTAGCACCAGAAGAAGGGATTATAACAGGTATCTTTAAAACTTTTAGTATTAAATTTCAATGGGTAATCTTGTCTGTCTTCTCTCCTAATCAATATCATTCATAGCTGAACTACACCCTGATGGCAGTCTACAGCAATTGCTTACATTGAAGATATATTAAAGTGTTTAGGAATCAATTCTCTAATGCAATAAGTATTTTGTTCTTCTTGAAAAATTAACACAAGCTCTTTTAGTTTTCCATTTTTTCCATCTTTACCATGTGTTTTGATCCAAACTCTTCCCTCTGTTCCTGCTGCATCATTCATTTGTCCTCTAACAATTCTCCCTTTGATGGCAGGCAGAACTGATAGGACTGGACTTGATGTAGGAGCTATTTCTTGCAAAAGCTTATGTTAGACCCATTTGATTGAGAGATTCAATGCCAGTAAGATTCCTGTGGTATTAGTTGTGAATATTTAGAACAGCCAGTAGGGAGCTCAGAAAGAGGAGATGGGAGCCTGTGTAAACTGGAAATACAAATTCTGGCATTCACCCCAATCATAAGTATTTTCGGTCTCTAATCTCTACAATTACCAACCTTCGCTTGATCTTCAAAAAACTGCCGCTGCTGGAAGGGGTCATTGAGCTCTGTGTATGCATTGCATATCTCCTTCTTCATCACAAAGAGTTCAAAGCGTTCTGTCAGTCCCTGCTGAGAGCGATGCCTGTGAAGAGGAGATAAGTCAGCAGGCAGCTCAGAAACTAACACAGCTTCCTCAGGATAAACAACAAGATCACTGTTTCAGAAGAGATGCCCACTCTGACGGCCACCACTCTAAAACTCCAGGCCACTCAGTATAGACGTTTTCCCCCTGGATTTTATGCCCTATGAAATGGGATTCCCTGGCTCAGGAACCAAGACCTGGGCAAGTGTCAGATTTCCAAACTGCCACATGGCACCAAATCTTTCCTTTTCACAGAGATAATTTTTCTCATGGAGATAAAAAAGGTGATCATTATTTCATGACTTTATATAAAATCTCATACTCTTACCATTTAGCTAAAGGGCTCATGATCTGCGGATGATCACATATGAATGTGGGATTGATACAGGTGACTTCCAGAAACTCACCAACAAGCTGAAAAACAGGAGCAGGACAGAATTTAAGTCAGAACATCTCATAATGAAGGAGGTGCCATAAGACTGAGATGACTCACTACTTCAAAAGCCTACTTAGGGTAACGTCTTCATTAACAGCGATGGGTCCCTGCAAGAGAGGCCAAGCATCCTGCTTGGAGAGATTAAAATCTGATCTAGCCCAGGACTGTATAAAACACAAGATCGTCTAAAATTCATCAAGTTTAACAAGAACTCCAGTGTCAGAACATAAACCTACCACTGTTACCTACAGTGTCTCAGGGTGGTATTGGGAGTTTAATTCCAGTTTTGACATCTGTGGCACAAGCCACTAGACAAAGCAGCCAGAAAAAAAAAAAAAAAAAACAAAAAACAAAAAACACACAATCAGGCAATAGGTGGGGTGAGAAGGGGCAGAAAAGAAGAAAACAAATGTATAATACTCATACTGGCCCTGTGCTTTACCTTACATTTTGGAGGGACATGTGAATTTAATTGCACTCTTCTCTCCACTCATGCAGAATGTGTGGAGGGAGGGGTCCTGCGCAAAACACTGTTGATCTCTTATTTCGCAAGGCCATTACACTCGGATGACAATTGGAATAGCTTTCAGAGTTGGTCTACACTGCTTCTAATTGACTGGAAGTGTCACTGAAGGTTACAAGGTAGGGGTGGCCAAACTTACTGATTCTCCAAGCCACATATGACAATCTTCAGAAGTTTGGGAGCCAGGCTGCTCCTGGCAGGGCTCAAGGCTTCAGTCCTGCAGGGAGGTGGGATGTTGGGACTTCAGCCCAGCAGGAGGTACTTCATCCCTGCTCCTGCTAAAGCCCCAGCCAGTGCACATATCCTGTGGGTCTGAAACCCCAAGACGCCTCTCCCCGCAGGGAAGGAGCCCCAAGTCCCCCCTCCCCTACAGTCTAGTAGGTGGAGAATGGGAGGGGGCCTGGGGTGAGCTGCACTCTAACTGTAAAAGAGCTGCATGTGGCTCACAAGCTATGGTTTGGAAGTCCCTGTTATAAGATATTTCTTCCTACGTGGGACCATTCACTGTACTAAAATAGCTCTTTTATCCTACTAGCCCTGGAACTAAGAGGCCAGATATCAATCCAGAATCCTCTATAGACCTGCATCACTGCCACCAGTACAACGTGCACTGTTATAAAACAGACACAGAATGACATCTCTGGGGTATTACTGAATTCTCTTTGGCAACAGGAAAAGGGCTGAATTAAATTCCAGTGTGTTTTCCTAGATGTAGCCAAACATGATTCACTGAAAGTCTCATGTACATCTCTGCTACACGATCATTCTATAGATTCTGCAGTCCGTCCCCACGACATCTCCACAAAGCCAGCACCTCTGGACTGGTAAAGGCAAGCAAGATTGCAAGCCATTTTCCTTCTTCACCTGGAACCTCTATGGAATCTGAACTGAGGTCCTTTCAGAGGGCCGGATCCTACTCTCCATATGTAATTTACTGCTGAAACAAGCCTCTGTACCAGATCACTGGAAAATAGTTAACATAATGCAGATTTTTAAAAAGGGCTCCAGAGGTGATCCTGGCAAACAAGCCAGTAAGCCTACCTCCAGTACTGGGCAAACTGGTAGAAATTATACTAAAGAACAAAATTATCAGACACACAGATAAACATGATTCAATACAGTTTATGTAAAGGGAAATCATGCCTAACCAATCTATTAGAATTATTTGAGGGAATCAACAAGCATGTAGACAAGGGTGATCCAATTAATATAGTGTACTTGGATTTTCAGAAAGTCTTTGATAAGGTACCTCACCAAAGTCTCTTAAGGAAACTAGTCATAGAACAGTGAAGGTCCTCTCATGGATCAGTAACTGTTAAACAATAGAAACCAAAAGGTAGGAATAAATGGCCAGTTTTCACAATGGAAAGAGGTAAATAGCAGGGTCTCCCAAGGATCTGGCCTGGGACCTGTGCTGTTCAACACATTCATTAATGATTTGGAAAAAAGTGAACAACGAAGTGGCAATGTTTGCAGAGGATACAAAAATGTTCAAGATGTGTGTGTGTGTGTGTGTGCTGGAAGAGGCTTGAGGGCCTAGCTGAGCAAGACAGTGTAAGGGAGCCCAAGTCGTTACAGGTGGGCTCAGTGGTATTCAGCAGCTTGGGGAACCTGTCACAAGGTCCATCAATGGCTATTAGCAACCCCGTGAATAGAGCAACACTCATAGTCTGACGGCCAGAAGCCAGAAGGGGAAGACAAAGGTTGATCACTCCAACTGCCCTATTATGTATACTCCCCCAAAGCTCCGGTACTGGCCACTGTCGCAGACAAGATACTGGGCTAGATGGACCATTGTCTGCCCCAGTATGGCAGTTCTTACACTCTTCTTAAATCAGTGGCAAATTTCTTATTGACTTAAATGGTGCAAATAAAACTGCTTACTTACAGCTTTCTCTGAGTTCTGCAGGCTAACTGCAGATTGTGCGTTGAAATACTTTATTAGTTTTAAATTTTCTGCCAGTCATTTTTATTGAATGCTCCATCAAGCTAACCAGTAGTCCGGAAAGAACCTGTTGCTTCAAATGGGCCCCATTGCTTCCTAGGGCCAGATCTCAGGATTATGAAAAATCCACCTCCACTTACCTTATCAAGAAGCCTGGCCGTGGTCCTGGGAGGTGGACACTCAACACCTCTCTCCACACAAATAGCATCAAAGAACTTGCGAGTTTCTGTTTTCATAATGCAAAATATTAGAGAAGCTATTCATATAGTTATTTCTTCTTCCCCTCCTCCCGACCTGCAGAATGATCCCGACACAATGGAGGAGGACTGGAATGACTTTCAATATTTTCTGTTATAATACACCGTGGGACATACTAGCTCAGGAATACGGTTTCAGCCTTCCACAGAGCATGAAGAGCAGTATTAATTGCTGCCAATTTAAACAACTCAAACATAAGATTCCTAATCCCAGCTCTAGATGCTCTGACAACAAGTTATAAACACTATCCCACACAGAGAGCACCACTGTGGAAAAACAGCCAGTCTCAGCATTATTAAAAAAATAAATTGTATATAGATCGATCGATCTATCATTTCTCCCAAATACCTGCTCAAACTGAGGAGTTTTGAAGAACATCCTAATGGTCAACAGATTTGGACCATTTCAGATCAATGAGGCAGTGGGAGCACATTCCAAAGTTGACAGGTCCACAAAGAGCATATCTGCCAGCAGCCTTCACACTCATAAATCAAGGGGCTCCCATGTTAAGCACTTCTGCTGATTGCAGTAGCATTGGTATCACAAAGAGAGGGGCAGACTCTCAAGTAGGCAGGTCCCAGAGCTATTTTAGGGCTAACAAAACTAAATCAAGCAGCTGAAAAAGCCACCAGAAAACCCATGCAGATCCCAGTGCACTAGAGTCACATGCTCATGATGAGATTTGCCACTTAAGAGAACCACCATATTGTTCACTAACTTTAGTTTTCAGATATATTTAAAATGTAGACCAGTGGTTTTCAAACTTCGGGTCGTGACCCAGTACTGGGTCATGAAATACAAGGCACTCGGTCACTGCAGCTTTGGTCAGCACTGCCGACCGGGCCATTAGAAGTCCCGTCAGTGGTGCTGCTCGGCTAAGGCAGGCTAGTCCCTACCTGTTCTGATACAGCACTGCACCCTGGAAGTGGCCAGCAGCAGGTCCGGCTCCGTGCGCTGCTCCCACACTGAGCACTGGCTCTGCACTCCCATTGGCCAGTTCCCAGCCAACGGGAGCAGGAAGATACTTAGGGACTGGACTTGCTGCTGGCCACTTCCAGGGCATAGCACGGTCCACAGTGCCAGGAAGCCTGCCTTAGCACCCCCGCTGCACCACTGACCAGGAGCTGCCCAAGGTAAGCCCACGCCCCAAGTCCCTGCCCCAGCCCTGAGCCCCCTCCTACACCCCAAACCCCTCGCCGGCCCCAGCCCAGAGCCCCCTCCCATACCCTGAACCACTCATTCCCAGCCCCATCCTGCAGCCCTCACCCCAACCCTCTGCCCCGGCTCCGTTAGGTCGTAGGCATCAACAATTTTCTTCAACTGAGTCTCCAAAAAAAAGTTTGAAAACCACTGGTGTTGACTGAGGTATAGTGCATTATAGCCTTGTCTAGAGGTAGCAAGACTCACATCTGAGGGAAAGATCATAACTACCCAACCAAATCATTGCTGCTATGTAATCACCTAAAAGCAGCTCTCCACAACTGTCAACTCAAGGGACAAATGGCAGATGCATTTTCAACCAAAGGGCCCCATATAATCTTCTAGTTGCTACCCCAAGCTATTTGCCCTCCATGCCCTAATCACTACCAGATAGAGAGTCTTCTCTGCTTCCTAAGAGACAGACGAAACAGATACAATGATGGGTGTCAATGTAGTGAAAATGCTTCAAGACAGGCCTCCTCATTAACTCTCTCAACAGTGTCACGTATACACAATGAAGATTTAAAGGCAATAAAGTGGAACCTTGCTGACCCTGCAGGGCATCAAGACTATACTCTGAAATCTTGTAGTTAATCAAACAAAACTACACTGTCAGGCAACCCCATCTACTCAGCTCACATGTAGATCTGAGCAGAACACCACCTTGTAACAAACAGTATTGAAAGCAGCTTATAGATCAACATGGACTGGGGGCTAGATGTCTTTGGCCCATAATAGCCAGGGGGAGGTGAAAGCACAGAGACTCATCTGACCTTCGATCTCAAAGTGATCAGTTGCTGGAAGTTTCATTCCCAGGATTCTCTCCAGTTCACACACCATGCTGATTTTCCGGAAGGGTGGGGTGAAATCTATCTCATAGGCATGGCCCTCAGGACCATCTGGGTGATAAGTGACCTTGTAACTTCCAGTAATGTGCTTCACCATTCCTACAAGATAAAACTACACTTAAAATCAATGCCATGCTGCATCGCACGCTTTCTCCTTTAATTAATATTAGGTTAGGTCACCTGAAAGCAACTTTTCTGTGATCTCCATCAGGTCATGATAGTCTGCATAAGCCATGTAAAACTCACAGGTTGTGAATTCAGGATTATGAGTCAAATCAATTCCTTCATTCCGGAACTGGCGCCCAATTTCGTACACCCGGTCCATGCCTCCAACCACCAACATCTAAAAAAAAGAAATCCAGCTGGTCACATTAGCCTTCTGAAATGGAGTCAAGAAAGTTCTGACTAGCACAAAATTGCACCAAATATACATTCCCAAGATTATCAGCAAAACACAGAGGTAAAAGCAGCACTAGACAAACCTAATGAAGAACTCCGATTCAATTATCCTGACATACACTATTCTCCAATCAATATGGGTCTTTTTCCTGCTCACCTCTTTAGCCATACTTCACCCCAGCGAAATTGCTTTTGTCAACCCAATTAATCTGCTGGCCTTTAATCTAATCTGCGGGCTGCCAAGCTCCCCTCCAGCCCAGCGCACCACATCCCCACTCCTCTGCCTACCTCCAGGTGCTTAGCGCTTTCCAGTAGGAAGGTGGGAGGAGCAGGGAGCTGCATGCTCAGGGGAGGAGGCAGAGAAGAGGCGGGGCAGGGGTGGGGATTTGGGGAAGGGGTTGGAATAGGGGCAGGGAGGGGGCGGAGTTGGGCTGGGGACTTTGAGGAAGGCATTGGAATGGGGGCAGGGGCAGAGGGTGTCAGTGATGGAGGAGATGGTATGATGGGATAATGGGATTTTGGTAAGTAATTGATTTTTAAATATTCAGGGTAAATAGGCCAAATCCCCTGAGATGGGATATTAGATGGATGGGATCAGATTTACTATAGAAAATTCTTTCCTGGGTATCTGGCTGGTGAATCTTGCCCATGTGCTCAGGGTTTGGCTGATTGCCATGTTTGGGGTCGGGAGGGAGTTTTCCTCCAGGGCAGATTGGAGAGGCCCTGGAGGTTTTTTTGCCTTCCTCTGTAGCATGGGGCATGGTTGACTGGAGGGAGGCTTCTCTGCTCCTTGAAGTTTTGAACCATGATTTGAGGACTTCAATAGCTCAGACATGGGTGAGGTTTTTCATAGGAGTGGTGGGTGACATTCTGTGGCCTGCGCTGTGCAGGAGGTCGGACTAGATGATCAGAGTGGTCCCTTCTGACCTTAGTATCTATGAATCTATGATGTTGCCCTCGGGCCAATGTACTAGTCCTCATGTGGCCTTTCTGGTGATTCGAGTTTGAGATCCCTGGTCTAATCCTCACTTCAATCTTATGCTTCACATTTTGGGAAGGCAGATAGAGTCAGAAAAGTGTGAAGCTTAACCCACGTGGGGATCACCTCTCACCTTGTGATAGAGTTCTGGAGCAATTCTCATGTACAAGTTCATGTCCAGTTCATTGTGATAGGTAATGAAAGGTTTAGCCACAGCTCCACCTGGAATAATATTCATCATGGGAGTTTCAATCTGATGAAAAAAAAAAAAAAAAGTGTTAAACCTTAGCTCAAATACTCTCATGCCCCTGACCCAATCATACCCTCCTTCCATTCCCCATGCTACAACTATTTTGATAATATGTGTTTGTCACAAATATAAAGGGAAGGATAAACACCTTTAAAATCCCTCCTGGCCAGAGGAAAAACCCTTTCATCTGTAAAGGGTTAAGAAGCTAAGATAACCTCGCTGGCACCTGACCAAAATGACCAATGAGGAGACAAGATACTTTCAAAAGCTGGGGGGAGGGAGAAACAAAGCCTCTTTCTCTGTCTGTGTGATGGGAACAAAACAGGAATGGAGTCTTAGAACTTAGTAAGTAATCTAGCTAGATACGTGTTAGATTCTGTTTACTTTAAATGGCTGAGAAAATAAGCTGTGCTGAATGGAATGTAGATTCCTGTTTTTGTGTCTTTTTGTAAATTAAGGTTTTGCCTAGAGGGATTCTCTATGTTTTGAATCTAATCACCCTGTAAGGTATTTACCATCCTGATTTTACAGAGGTGATTCTTTTACTTTTTCTTCTATTAAAATTCTTCTAAGAATCTGATTGCTTTTTCATTGTTTTTAAAATCCAAGGGTTTGGTCTGTGTTCACCTATGCAAATTGGTGAGGATTTTTATCAAACCTTCCCCAGGAAAGGGGGTGTAAGAGGTTTAGGGGGGGAAAGACATTTCCAAATGGGCTCTTTCCCAGTTATACATCTGTTAGATGTTTGGTAGTGGCAGCGATAAAGTACAAGGGCAAAAGGTAAAATAGTTTGTACCTTGGGGAAATTTTAACCTAAGCTGGTAAAAATCAGCTTAGGAGGTTTTCATGAAGATCCCCACATCTGTACCCTAGAGTTCAGAGTGGGGAAGGAACCTTGACAGGGTTCAATAAATACTTCAGTTAAAGAGAGAACACCTGGCTCAGATGTGAAATTTTTACATTCTATGTAAAAAAGAAAAGGAGTACTTGTGGCACCTTAGAGACTAACAAATTTATTTGAGCATAAGCTTTCGTGAGCTACAGCTGCTACAAGTACTCCTTTTCTTCTTTGCGAATACAGATTAACATGGCTGCTACTCTGAAACATTCTATGTATTCACCATCATGAACAAAGATATTATTCTGAAACAAAAATTCTTCCTCCTATGTAGTCAACAAGGTAAGTCTATTTAAACCATCTTTTCTATCAAGAACATAGCAGGAACAACCATATTCTGCACAATTAAGGAGCTGTAGAGTAGGGGAAGGGACAGGGACTGGGCCAAGCTGTTGAAGACATTTGCAGTGATATCACCAACCTCTAGCAGAAAAAGTCTGGCTTCTCAGGAAGTCTAAACCTTGTAAAACTACACTGACAAGAAGTGAAGTGAAACTATGTATGTGGAAACAATGTTTATTAATCCTTCTCAGTGTGTCCCATCTGCTCCATTTCATCATTTACACTAAATTCCTTGGGCAGCAACTGACAGCAGCCAACTGATAAACTCTGAAAGAAACAGAACCCCTTTCACTACCTGAACACTTTGCGAAAACTACACTCCTTTAAATGCAATTGCTTTGGTAAAAGATGCGGGTTTAATTATTTAAAAATTAAAATATAAAATACGGCATCTGAAAGTTTCCAGGAGCATAAGGATACTATACGGCTAGCTTTGTTAATTTAAAATTAGTGGGGGGGGGGGAAGGGGTCTGTCTGTATGTGCGTCTGTGTGGAGAGACAGAGTTCTGGAGCCCAAAAAGGGTTCTACAGTATACAATTATTTTCAAATAATGTCACTTGTAGATATGAGCATGTAGGTAGACAAAATCAACATGTGATTTTTCTCTCTCTGGGCTGCAGCGCTCCCAGAGACTATGCCAACCTAACTTTCACGGAAGCTGCATTTTTTGGATGTTTAAAGGTGCATGGGTAATGGAGTATAACCACATGCCTCACAACTTAGTCTATTCAAGAGTACTATACATCATTAGGTCCAAATAAAGAGTAAAATGCCAGGGAAAGGAAGGAGCTGCCAGGTATATAGACAAAATAAACATTTTCTGAAAACAGTCATCAGTGATGGGAAGAAGGTGATGTGGCATGCAGGTTCACCCAAATGGGAGGGCAGGTGGCAATACCAATGATACCCACTCCTCTTTTAAAAGGGCTCCCCAAGATGTGGGCAATTTTACAATTTGGTTAAGCTCCACAAGAGTCTGCTTTGTTCTACCCTGTCAGGATTGTGCTGACCAGTCAGGCAGTCAGGTCTGGCCTCCACACAAGTAAAGTGGAAAGAAAAGGAGTACTTGTGGAACCTTAGAGACAAATTTATTTGAGCATAAGCTTTCAAGAGCTACAGCTTAAAGTAGGGGTTGCTTGTCCCACTGCATTAGGTAGAATACCACCACTAGGGGTCCGGAGCTTGGGCTGCATTAGCAGGAATTAATCCAGCTCTGCTACTCATTTAGGGACTGTACAAAACAAGCACTTTTTTATTCCAACTGCAACCATTTAAAACAGGAAAAAACAAGGACGAGGAGTTTCTCATGCTGATTCAGGATGAGGCTCAGAGTTCCAATAGAAGAAAAAAGGTCTGTCCACAACATAGGAAATGGAAGCCAAACGGGAGTCTCTGTTGAAGGAAGATTCAGAACAGATCTAGAATCTGAAGGGAAAGAGTAACTTTTGTAGAGTTTGTGTGGCAATGCCTTCCCAAGTCACTTTGTATTTAAGACACTGGCTATTTCTCCTGCACTGTAGTTAATTCCCAGCATGATCACCAAGCCTAAATGGCCTATTTAAATGCTAGTTTACAAGTGATTAATTTCAGGAAAATAGGAAACGTACCGTCAAGAAGTAATGGCACCTTGACACAACACATCTACTGTGTTGAATATATCACAGTTCTCAATATTAATTAGTTATTTCACACAAACAACTCCACTAGCAGCTTTTGTGGATCCAGTAGACAAAGTGATTAAAATCTGCTAAGTAGTGGATAGCAAAGAGAGTCATACTTTTAGTGTGAAGTGGAAACAGGAATTATCTAGAAGTAAACAGGTCTTTTGTTCTGGTATGTTTTCTGTTATACCTTACAATAAATACTACGTATATTTTATGTAAATTAAATTGACTACCTTTTTTGGGGGGGGGATTAACACCCTTGAGAATAAGGGGACAAATTTACCCAACTTCAATTATGGAAGAAAGCAATGGGGGAACAAAGATAACTAATAACTTGAATTGCTAACTTTGGGTTTGCTCAGTCAAAGAAGAGTATCCCTCAGAAATTGCTCTGTCACCTGAAGGGGAGCAGACAAAGAGATAAAGAACAATTAACTCAATTGCACTTAGTGTGCTTTGTGGCTCTATGGCACAAAATTGTTAGAACGTGTATACTGAGCCAAAGTCAATATATATACTTTTCCCAGTCCCATGCACATTTTGTACATGAGGTGGGGGTTGGTCTCTCCTCGGAGCTGCAGAAGTGTGAAAAAGGAGCAGCACACACACAGAGAGAAACAAGTACCAAACTTACCTCAAGAAAGCCCAACTCATCCAGGAAGCTCCGGAGGTATGTGATGATCTTTGCACGGATTATAAACTTCTGTCTCACATAATCATTAAGAATTAAATCCAAGTATCTCTGGCGAAATCTAGTTTCCTGAAAAGGGTGGATAATTTTAGAACAATCTAAATTATACTTATTGCCAAAGAGAAAAAAATAAAATTTGATCATCTGGTGCACTGATACCAATGATACCACATATACAAAAGCTGCCAGTTTGGCTTCAACACCAGGAGTGGTTGTTACCTTGTCTTTGAGCCCAAAGTGAAGGTGGGGCAACATGTGCAGGCATGGAGACAGCAGAGTGATTTCCCAGGGAATAATGCTCAGCTCTCCTTTCTTTGTCTTTCCAGGATTCCCCTGAACCCCAATAATGTCCCCCCGACGCAGCTTGTTGTTAATGTGGATATACTCTTCCTCTGATTTGTAGTTCCTGCAAGTGGAAAAACATGCATCTTTTAAGTACACTTTGTCCATAGATCAAGCTTTGCTCAGTCTCTTCCCACCAAAACACTTAATATTCAAGTATCAGAGGGGTAGCCATGTTAGTCTGTATTCACAAAAACAATGAGGAGTCCGGTGGCACCTTAAAGACGAACAGATTTATTTGGGCATAAGCTTTAGTGGGTAAAAATCCCACTTCTTCAGATGCATGGAGTATCCATGCATAGGAGCCTCGACGTACTGTATTGTGTTCTCCATCACCTGACTACAGACTAGGAATCTGAGCTGAAGCTCACGGGCATGGGGAAGAATAATATGTCCATCTTCTAATCTCCTCTTCCCAGAAAGTACAGTTTGATTTAGAATGTTGCTATAGTGATCCCTAGTTACCTGGAGTTTGCCATAACTTGCAATTTGACGCCCTCTCCACGAAGATCATAGAAGATCAGTTTCCCTCCAGAGGCACGTTTTGCATGGATTCGACCTAGAAACCCAAAGTTAGATGTTCCAATGGTTACAGCAAGTCAAAGTCAGAAATCTTTCCATTTCCCCAAAACAAAGATCCATCTCCATGCCTAAGCCCAGGCACAGCATCACTCCTACCTTGCAGCCCAGGCAACATATCACCAACCTCCATCCCATCATTGGATGGCAAAGTATTGAGTTCCAGAATTATTCCCATCACTCTAGTTATGAACACAGAGCCTTGGAGTCCTCTCATCAGACCTGCTCCCTTGCTTGTCAAGGACTCTAAAGCTCTACCTTCTATCCCAAAGGTCCTAACCCAAACTTAGCCTAACCTTGCTACAGATCTAGCACTATGAGGAATTGCCAAGCAAGGTCCACAGAGCTGTGGAGGCATTCCCATCTATCTCCCTCCAAGAATGGTAAGTGCTTGTTTTCGCAAAGTGGCAGACTGTCTCCAACTCCCAGGTGAGTCTTTACCTGCCACTCTCACTGTAATGTCTCTCAGGTGATCTCCTGCCTGCAGATGGCTGTACCTCTCTATGAAGTCTGTGAGGGAAAGGTCTACGTGAAACTTGTGAGGGTAAGGATCTTCATTGGTGCCTTTCAGCTGCTGGATTGCCTGACTGCGGATCTTGTAATATTGCTGTCATCAGTCATAAACAAGAACATTTATGTTAGACACCAAAGGGACTGTACAGCTCACATGTTAAAGCATAGTTGATTTGACTTGTGAATATTTATTTGACTACAGAAGTTAGACAACACCTGAGTGACTAAGGCTTTTTCACCTCAGAAGAGTCAGCTCCTCTGAAAGAAAGCACAAAAAAAGTCAGAGAGCACTTAAGACGTTGGACTAAGAAGAGGCTAAACGAATGCAGTGATGAGGCAAGAAGAAGAGTCATTGCTTTAAACCATTACCATTCAAACCTCAGATATATCCTCTCCCTCAGGCAGTTTTTTTTGGGGAATATTATTAATCTTTGCTTGCAGCCTCGCTGTCCAGCTAAGAACAGCCACACTGGGCCAGAGCAAAACTCCATGTAGCCCAGTATCCTGTCTTCCAACGGTGGCCAATGCCAGGTGCTTCAGAGGAAATAACAGAACAGGCAATCATCACATGATCCATCCTTTGTCACCCATTCCCAGTTTCTGGCAAATAGAGGCGAGGGACACCACCCTTGTCCATCCAGGCTAATAGCCATTGATGGACCTATCCTCCACGGACTTATCTAGTCCTTTTTTGAACCCTGTTATAATCTTGGCCTTCACAACATCCTCTGACAAAGAGTTCCACAGGTTGACTGTGTGTTGTGTGAAAAAATACTTCCTTTTGTTTGTTTTAAAACTGCTGCCTGTTAATTTCATTCGGTGACCCCTAGTTCTTGTGTTATGAGAAGGAGTCAATAACACTTCCTTATTTACTTTCTCCACACCAGTCATGATTTTATTGGAAGGTTGGAATACAACCTTAGTGAAATGCTGCTAATGACACTCCTTTTGCAGGATAAATCTTGTATCTCAGTCATTCTATAGGATAGACCATATATGCTCCTAGCTAGCACAATATCTAACGTAGGGAGCAGATTTCCTTTTCAGCTGAAATGAGTTGTATTAATGAATTGGATTTTTTTTATCATCTTTATATTGTGCATAATTTTTTTCACATTTTAAGTAGTAAGGTAGTACAGGAAAAATTCTCGATGCAGACAGTTACTGCCTTCCTCAATGAGTAGCCAAGCGCAAACACATAAATCAAACACCCGTCTGAAATCGCCTCCCAGCTAATGTTCCTGGAAACGTGCAGTTCAGAGCTGGCTTGGGCCATAGTTCTCTACCATTCTAACTCTCCAGCTCAGTATTGATTAGCAATCAAACAGGAATCAGTAAGACTTATTCTCATGGGCATAACAGGCATTGGCCAAACTGCTCACATTGGGGTCCAGGCTTTCTTCATCAGCTTCATTGCAGTTCTCAGATCCCAGGGTCAAGGAAGATTTGCTCAGATGCTTCTCACTTTGCTGTTTTTGCTTTGCCTCTTTCTCAGCTACTTTTCTCTCAGCCTTCAAACGTCTCTTCAGCTCACTGGAAAAAAAAGAGAAACCAGATACAGAAGCCACTTTGAAACTTACAGAAAGAAACACTTCCAGAGAGATTCTGTCCAAGGGTCATCCTATACTTAACTCTCTCTCCTCTCCCCAAGAGGACATGTTGCCTTGCTCCACCTCATAGGAAGTGATAAGTACCCAAATTCTGTTCTGGGCTGCTCCAATCCCTCACCTTACAGTCAGCAGTAGCCAGATAAAGCAGTACTAGCTGGGCATTGTCTCATATAGAGGAAACGTACTTGTTTTTTTTCTTGATCCTACGGTGTTCACCCTTTACAGCCCTAGAACATAAGAATGGCCATACTGGGTCAGACCAAAGGCCTATCAAGCCCAGTATCTTGTCTACCGACAGTGGCCAATGGCAGGTGCCCCAAAGGAAATGAACAGACAGGTTATTATCAAGTGATCCATGCCCTGTCATCCAATCCCAGCTTCTAGCAAACAGAGGCTAAGGACACAATTCCTGCCCATCCTGGCTAATAGCCAGGAATGGAACCATCTTCCATGAATCTATCTAGATCCCTTTTGAACCCCATTATAGTATTGGCCTTCACAACACCCTCTGGCAAGGAGTTCCAGAGGCTGACAGTGCGTTGCGTGAAAAAATACTTTATGTTAGTTTTAAATCTGCTACCTATTAATTTCATTTGGTGGCCCCTTGTTCTTGTATTATAAGGAGTAACTAACACTTCCTCTTTACTTTACTTTCTCTAAACCACTCATGATTTTATAGACCTCTATCATATCACCCTTTTAATTGCCTCTTTTCCAAGCTGAAAAGTCCAGCTTTTTTAATTAAATATTTAATTTAATTAAATAATTAAATCTTGTTAATCTCTCCGCATACGGAAGCTGTTCTGTACCCCTAATAATTTTTGTTGCCCTTTTCTGAACCTTTTCCAATATATCTTTTTTGAGATGGGGCACACACAGTATTCAAGGTGTACGCATACCATGGATTTATGTAGAGGCAATATGATATTTTCTGTCTTATTATCTATCCCTTTCTTGATGATTCCCAGTTTCAGAGTAGCAGCCGTTAGCCTGTATTTGCAAAAAGAAAAGGAGTACTTGTGGCATCTTAGAGACTAACAAATTTGAGCATAAGCTTTCATGAGCTACAGCTCACAAAAGCTTATGCTCAAATAAATTTGCTAGTCTCTAAGGTGCCACTAGAACTCCTTTTCTTTTTGATGATTCCCAACATTCTGTTAGCTTTTTTGACTGCCACTGCACTTTGAATGGATGATTTCCGAAAATGATCCACAATGACTCCAAGATCTCTTTCTTCAGTGGTAACAGCTAATTTTGACCCCATCATTGTATATGTATAGTTAGAATTATGTTTACCAATATGCATTTGTCAAAACCATATAGCTAAGGGTAGCCTAGAATTCCTCCTTACCTGTAAGGGGTTAAGAAGCTCAAATAACCTGGTTGGCACCTGACCAAAAGGACCAATGGGGAAAGAAGATGCTTTCAAATCTTGGGGGGGAAGAGGGAGGGGCGCGCTTTGTTGTGTGTGTTCTCTTGGGAAGCAGAGAAGCATCAGAAAACTCCTTCTCCTATAAACCATCCTAAAAGTCTCTCATGTTATAAAAATTGTAAGTAAAAGCCAGATAAGGCGTGTTAGATTATCTTTTGTTCTGCTTGTGAATTTTTCCTTTGCTGGAAGGAGGTTTATTCTTGTTTTTTGTAACTTTGAAACTAAGCCTAGAGGAAGTTCTGCTGTGTTTCTGAATCTTTTGTTACCCTGTAAAGTTATTTTCCATCCTGATTTTACAGAGGTGATTACCACTTTTTTTTTTAATGAAATCCTCCTTTTAAGAACCTGACTGATTTCTCTATTGTCCCAAGACCCAAGGTCTGTGATCACTTTGTAACCAATTGGTTAGGATAGTATTCTCAAGCCTCCCCAGGAAAGGGGGTGTAACGGCTTGGGAGAATATTTGGCGGGAATAGGAACTCCAAGTGATCCTTTCCCTGATTCTTTGTTAAATCACTTGGTGGTGGCAGCGTACCCTCCAAGGGCAAAGAATTTGTGCCTTGGGGAACTTTTAACCTAAGCCGGTAGAAATAAGCTTAGGGGATCTTTCATGCAGGTCCCCACATCTGTACCATGAGTTCAGAGTTGGGAGGGAACCCTGACGGCATTACTTTGCATTTATCAACATTAAACGTCATCTACTATTTTGTTGCCCTAGAAACTTTACATAACAATCAAAATAAGATAAGTTTTCAGTGAACAAAGCACCAAGGATAGTTACAGTACAGTTTGAAGTAACTAAAGTGTTTTCTCCCTGGGCACGACAGATTTAGAGTCTCCAGTCTATAACAATCACCATGCATATCTGTAACCTACTTAGGCCCAGATTCTGAAAAGTATTTAGCACCTAACCTCCACTGAAGGAAATGAAAGATAGAAACAGCCTAAAAAAAGGAGTACTTGTGGCACCTTAGAGACCAACAAATTTATTTGAGCATAAGCTTTCGCAAGTTACACTGGTTGCATCTGATGAAGTGAGCTACAGCTCACAAAAGCTTATGCTCAAATAAATTTGTTAGTCTCTAAGGTGCCACAAGTCCTGTTCCTTTTGCAGATACAGACTAACACAGCTGCTACTCTGAAACCAGAAATAGCCTAAATACCTTTAAGCATCTGGGCCTTAAACACTGCAGGACCTCCACTCTACCACGTGTTCCACAGACTAATGCCAAAGCACAACGTTTTCTATGATGCCCCAGGGCCCCCAGGCAAAGTGGGGGGAGGGAATTCCATGAGAGGGGGATTCCTCAGGGAAGGTCACTGACTCCTCAAGACACTCGCCCGCCACCTGTAGCACCTCGGGCAGGGACTTCATGAGAAAGCAGGTGGCGACACTCGAGATGAGAGCAACAAATCACCAACCTTCTTTGGTCATGAAGTGCCTGGAGCCTTCGGAGCGCGGGGCAGGCAGCGCGGGGGTGCCGAGCCCGCCAGACCCAGCCAAAGCGGCCCCCAAGGAGCCGAGCAACCGCTGGGCTCAGCATGGCGCGAGCGCCCGGCTCTAGAGTCCGTCACCTGGTAGGAAACAGACACCGGTCAGCGAAGGGCAGCGCCTCCAGGGGCCCCGCCCGGGTCCTCCCGCAGGGTCCCGGCACCGACCCCGCACTCTCACTTTTTGCTAAGAGGGGCCTCAGCCTCCGCTGTCTCACCAGCCGGAGCAGCACCGGTCGCCGCCGCCATCTTCCCAGCCGGGCCGAGCGAGAAGGAGCACTTCCGGGTCAGAGACCATTTAGGAGGAGGCGGGGCAGCAGCCTGGTTTATGCGCGTGCGCAGATAGGAAGGGGCGGGGTGCTAAGTGCGCGCCAAGGCGCGTGTCGGCGGCGCTCGACTATGGCCTTGGAGCGCGCGGGCCCTGCTAGCTCGCGGACGCTGTTCCTGCAGGACGATGGCAGCCCCATGCGCTTCTACGTACGGCCCGGGCCCGCCAAGCTGCAGCTCGCGCCGCTGATCCTGGCGGGCGGCGGGCGCCTTTGCCGCGTGCAGGAGCCGGGCGCGGTGCTGCTGGCACAGCCCGGCGAGCGGGGGCCCACGGGCAACTTCGTCTCCAGCGAGTACGTGCGGCGCTGCGTGGAGAGAAACGAGCGGCTGCCGCTGGAGCACTGGCGGCTGGCTGCGGAGCCGGCCCCGGTCCCGGCCGGGGCCCTGGCCGGCCGCTCTGCTTTCACGGCCTCAGAGGACGAGGCCATCCTGCTGCACGTGCGGGGTCGGGCGCAGAGCAGCGTCACCGGCACCGCGCTCTGGAAGGAGATGGAGCGGGCCCGTCTGACGCCGCACTCTTGGCAAGCCATGCGGGACCGCTACCTGCGGCGCCTGCGGGGCCAGGAGCACAAGTACCTGCTGGGCGGGCCGCCCCGCAGCCTCGCCAGGAGCGCCTGCCAGCCGGCGGACAGCGGTGCGGATAAGCGGGAGCGGGGCGGGCCCTTCGGAGGCAAAGACTTTCTGGGCTTTGTTCCCAGCTCTGCCGCTGCCTTGTGTAATCTCTCCACCTCTGTGTACCGTGGGGATAAATGCCACCCCCCCGACCCTGCCTGCAAAGCACTTGGGTCACGCCCATGTAGACGAGCATTCCTTCAGCCAGTGGGGTTAGGTGAGCATAGCCGGTACACGGCTATTAAATACGCCTCAGTGACCTGTATTCATGAAGTCCTAGAAACCTGAGCTGCAAAAGCTGCAGTAGATCTAGAGTTTCCTCCAGTATGCTCTTCCTTACAGTGCTTTGGGGAGTCTGGCTGGAAATGCCCGAAGCCTGGAGTTACCCCCACATTCCTTAGAGAAAGTGTTCCACAGTGTAATAGGCACAACTGGAAGCTTTTCATTATAATTTAGGCTGAACAGAATTAAATCATAATGCCATTATATAAATGTAATGACATGACATCAGCAGGAATCCTTTGTTCAATTCTGGTAGATTGTCTTAACAAAAAGCACAAAGATCAGATGGGCAGCAAAATTTAGTGTGGAAAGGCTTTCATGTGAGGAGAGTGAAAACATTGTGATTGTTTAGAGAGGAGTTGAGTAGGAAGGTACAATAGATATTATACAGAATAATTGGTGCAGTAAAAATAAACTGGGTAATGCTAATTTTCCTATCATAATACAAGGAAATGAAAGATAGCAAATTTAAAATTGATCAAAGGAAATATTTATCTTAACTGTTAAGCTGTTAATTCATTGCCACAAGCTATTGAGGTTTGGTCTACACTAGGAACTTAGGTCAGTGTAATGATGTGTCTCGGGTATGGATGTAGTTACACTAACCTAATCCCCAGCATAGACAGCACTATGTTGACAGGAGGTTTTCTCCTGTCAATGTAACTACCACCTCTCAGGAAGTTAGAGTACCTATACTGACATACTTTTTGCCTTCCTCTGCGGCATAGGGCACAGGTCACTTGCAGGTTTAAACTAGTATAAATGGTGCATTCTTTGTAACTTGAAGTCTTTAAACCATGATTTGAGGACTTCGGTAACTCAGCCAGAGGTTAGGGGTCTATTCCAGGAATGGGTGGGGTGAGGTTCTGTGGCCTACAATGTGCAGGAGGTCAGACTAGATAATCGTGTTTGTCCCTTCTAAACTTATAATTTATAAGTCTGTTCTGTAAATTCTCTAAGGAGCATTGAGTTCTTGACTTTGTAACCTTAAAAGTTAGGAAATACCAGATTTCAAGTCATCCAGGTGGCTTTTCTTTGGCTCCCTTGTGCAGATGCAGGTTGTCTTAATGACATGATAGATTCAGTGCACAGGATGGATGGTGCTCTGGGAATGAATCAGGGTTGGTTCATATGTTTTTTTTGACAAGTGTAACATTACTGATTTAATTCCTTAGATCACTCCTAGAATCTTTATTAAAACTGAACATGGATGGTTGTTGCAGACCCATTACTTCCTCACTTTATACCTCATCTGGACAGAAAACAATAACTCTGCTAGAATGAGTTTCTTCTTACCTTTTCAGAGTAATTAGAAGACTATCAAACTGATTAATTGTAGCAGGCAGTAGGATGTGAAATGTAATCTGAAGTTATGATTAGCATTGCAGTTGCACAACAAATGCTAATGTTCTCTCTCTCTAACAGAGTCTTGGAGGAAGGAAGTTGCCGCTATACCCCAAGGAGTGGTTCAAGACCAATTAACAAAAGGAGGTAGCCTTTTCCAGCTGGCTAACAAAGAATTTGAAGGCAGTGAGGTATACATTCATAGTTGGACAGCTGTATCTGCATAATGTGATCACAGAGGTGTTGAATGTTTTATGATGTATAGATTAAAATCCCAAACTAGTGAAACCTCAAATGTACTTAAGCCTTCATAAGTAACTTTAATCTTAAATATGACTTTGTTCCTGTGTGACCGCCACCAGGATGCTGAGTCTTTCTACGGCTTTGTAGTAACATTAATTAGGGTGTGCTAGTTCAGGGATAAGAGTTTTCAGCAGTTGGCTATATTGAGGCCCCTGCTTACAGCAAGGCCTGCCCTGTCTGCTGATAAAAACCTTTACCATTCCCAAGACTGCTTCCCACTTCTGATACTTTTCAGCTTGACCATTGAATCAGGAATTGACAGTGGTGGTAAATCAGCTGGGTTCAATATCTGTATTACAAACGACAGAACCAGTGGCTGGGGGAAAACAATACAGAGGTTAGTCGGAACAGAATGGTATATCAAGGTAGCAGAGAGGGAGTTGAGTCTTGTGTTTGGTGCAAAGAGGATAGTATTGGCTATATATATATATATTTGTACTTATTATATTGGAAAGGATGGGGTGGGGGTGGGTGTGTGTGTGTGTGTATATATACATACACACACACCCCATCCTTTCCAATAAAGATATAAGTACATGGGTTACACCAGACATCTCCCTGGAGAATGACCATCAGACATTCATGGTTATAAATTTACAGACTGCTTCCTAGAATTACTCAGAACTGACTGAAATTAAAAAAAAGGCTAAAATGCCTTTAAGACTGTAAGCATCTGGAGCGTGCCATCATGTGAAGCATTTTTCTCTAATTCACAGGTGCAGATTTATTCTCTCTAGCTGAGCAATTATAGCTTAATAGGGGTACAGCATGTTTTTATACCAATGGCTTACATTTTAATAATGAAGAAGCAAAAATAGCTTCAGCAGCAATAAATGTTTTCCAAGTTCTATTCCAATTTAAGGTTAATTACAAAACTACTACTAGTCAATTGATTCCCAGTTAGTCAGTCATCTGAGCTAACACCTAGAAAATGTTTGTGTCAATATTTTAAACTTTTACGCTGCTAGCTAAAGGAGGAAGGATATTATTAACTACACAACTTACTATGAATGGTGTGTTGTGGCATATCAAGTAAAAAGAGCCTGACTAATTTTTTCCAGTTTGACCTGTGTCCAGAAACTTGGAGGATGTTAGAGACCAAAAATGGTTGATAAAGAATGGTCATCTGCACATCACCGTCACTTTGAGTTAAGTTGTAAGTGTTAAGGCTCCATTGGCAAGCAGGGAGTGATTCATTAAGGGTATGTCTTCCCTATCAATGTTAAAGTGCTGCTGCGGCAATGCTTTAATGTGGCTGTGTAGTTGCAGGACCAGCGCTAGGAGAGAGCTCTCTGTGCTGTTAAACAACAAAAACACCCCCACGAGGCGCAACTTCCAGCACTAGTGCACTATCTACATCACCACTTTACAGCACTGAAACTTGCATTGCAGGGGGGTTCATATCCCTGAGCGAGAAAGTTTCAGCGCTGTAAAGTGGCAGTGTAGACAAGGCCTTAGTATCACAAGCTGAGTATGAGCCTTGAGCAGATTTACACAATTCACAATGACAAAGTTATTCTTGACTCTGGTTAGATTTAGTTTATTTAAATTCTATCCCTTGTCTCCTGCCTTTCCACATTCCACTGTATCCTTGGCGCTGTGCATTGCTGTGCTTGGATTTTACTGTGCACAGGAATCATGTTCAACACATCAGTATACTTTAGGATTCATATGGGAGGGGAGGACAACACTGCTCTGGACTCCTAATTTAGCAGTTTTGTGTGACTGAGTTATAGTGGAATGTCACTCACTCTAACTTCTATTCCTAGTCAGAAAATGAGACCTCTGACCTTCAGGAAGAAAAGCCTGCAAAAGATGAAGAGCCAAAGTCCCCTGAAAAAATAGCCTTCAGTCAGAAAATGGAACTGAAGGAATGGGAAACTGCTGAGGTCTCTGCTATAACTGAAACTCTGCCTCAAGAGGAGGAAAATCCCATAAGGACTTGCCCTTCCCCCACAGAGGTGGCAGATGCAGTGAAGACAGTACAGCACTTCATGGAGGAATTCAGCATGGACCTCTCAACTGTTATACAAGCCTTTCTGAAAAACAGTGGTGAAGCGGAGGCCACTTCCTACTTCTTACATAACAGCCAGCGCTTGGATGGATATCCTATATGGAGCAGACAGGATGATTTAGATTTGCAAAAAGCAGATGAAAATGTCAGAAGCAAATTAATAGCAAAATTTGGAGCTCAGAATGTGGTAAAGCGGGTTGCGTTCAGAAAGTGTTAGATGGTAACTTGTGAAAGATGGTTCATGGACTGGGACCCTCACAGGAGAGCAAGAGATGAGACTTGCATCTCTGACCTTCATGGAAGAAGGAATGAGGATTTGTAGATGTTCTGAAGGCTCTAGGATAGCAACCTGCAATCTCATTTCATACAGGAATCTGGCATTGAAAATGAAGATCTGTGTCAAACACTTAGTCCTTTCCATCATTTTCTGTTAATTTTCCATGAGTTTCCATGTTTATGCAAGGCCTTGTTTTATTTGATTTTTTTGTACATGCCAAGCATCCTGCTGATAAATCTAAAAGTAAAATATTGGGTGAAGATGAGAGCTCCTTAATCTCTTTAGAGCTGAGTGGCTGAGCAGTGGAAATCTGCTTTTGTCCTGTACACAGTAGTGGGGGGAGGAGTCTGCATATTCATCCATTGAGATGGGATGATACATGAACATGCATTTCAACATAGTTTAATCTGTAGTAAGATGGGAAGATGTACCTCATTATACAAACAAAAATACCACTGTCTTGCACCTGTAAGGCTTCCCTATTGTCAGAGGCAGACAACTTCTCTTCCTTCTAGGTCAAAATAAACAGGCTCATGTGATGACAAGACTTGCCTTGGGGTTACAGAGCAAGCATCTTGATTCTCCTTTATGCTCCAGACTTCTGTACCCTTGAGCTGTCTTATAACCCTGTACATCCTGTAAGACTCACTAGCATTGCTGCATGTAGCAGCTGCTAAGCCACCAGTCCTTAACAGATGGCATGATTGTCTAGTCTGAGGAGGGGTTTTAAACTCATTTCCAAGCCGGGGGGGGGGGGACGATTCCACTGCAGAGTGCAGCTATTGAATATATTTATAGCCATATAAAACTACACTTTCTACTAGGGAGTTTAATCTAGTATGTGATAAATGCTAGCTAAGGGTTGAAATTCTTTTCTGATCACTAGTACCTGACCAAAGCTTGGAAGGGCTTACAAGTATTAAATACAGCTTGTAGGGGGTCCTGCTAAAGTCTTTCTAGTCTCTCTGCCTGTTTTCTGGTTTCGTTTTAAGTTGAATGGGTAGTTTAGTAAATGTGGAAATATATTTTTAAGTTCAGTTGTAAGTTGGTGGGGAGAGAATATCACTCCTATTCAACACTGTTACATGTGAAGACCTTGCTAGAGAAATGTTATACATGCACCCACTAAAATGCCAGTAGTGTGTTTTTACCTCTACAAAGTGCTCTAAGACCTATTGCTTACAAAATGACAAGAGTACAATGATGTGGATGCTAAATTCAAGCCTTTCAAACTGGTTCTTCAAGATGTTTATGGAAGAGGCAAGAGTTTAGCTAGAGGCCCCAAACTATTGAGGCAAATAATGTAAGTTTAAACACTTTTTACATGAATAGCAGCAATTGTTACCAGGTAGGTTTAATTTTCAAGGACTATGGAGTATCAAAACTACATTAAGTTCAATCATTCAGTGCAGCCAAGAACTTCCTTCACTTCACCTCTAACATTGTCAGAAGCATTAGGAGATTTCATGTTATATGAAGTAAAGTATCTTATAAGTTATCACAAGTTTGTTAGGTGAGGCCCGACTGTCCAGTCTCTGGCACTAGTGCTGACTCTAAGACTCCCCCCATACCTATAACTTCTTCCAGAACACCAGCCAAAGGTGTGATCTTTCTGTTTTACAGTTTACCTCTTCAAGGCACAATAGCTATACGCAAGCAGAAAAACTTGGTACAGGATTCTAACACCCCATAGCTCTAAGAGCAAGATAATAGCAAGAGAAATGCACAGCTCTATAATAAGCCCTATATGCATTTTCCTAACTCAGTTTTCTCACCTCTTTGGAGGTGGGGTCCAGATCTGCTGCAGCTTGTGGCTTGACTTCTGAACCACGGAGTTTTTCCCCTGATCTTGGATGATGCTGCAGCTAACCCCTTTTCCCCATGAAAGCATGCCTCTCTCTTTGTCTCCTGCCTAAAGCTTCCTGTGTGGCTTATAGATTCTAAGGCTAGAAGGGACCTTTGGGATCATCTAATCTGATCTGTATAACACAGGCCACAGAACTTCCCCTAAATAATTCTTAAAGTCTTAGAAAATTGTCCCATCTTGATTATAAAATTGTCAGTGATGGGAGACTCTACTATGACCCTTGGTAAATTGTTCCCAGGGGTTAATTACTTACTGTTTAAAATGTACATCTTATTTCCATTCTGAATTTGTCTTACTTCAACTTCCAGCCATTGGCTAATGTTAGACATTTTTTTATCTGCTAGGCTGAAAGCCAATTAAATATTTGTTCCCCCTGTAGTTTGTTACACATAGTAATAGACACCCCTTTCTTTGTTAAGATACTTAGATTGAGCTCATGTTTTGTAATCCTTGACTCTTCTCTATTTTCTCTTCAATTTATCAACATTAAGCTTGGAGATGAGCACCAGAAGTAGATACAGTATTCCAGAAGCAATTATAGCAATGCCAAATATCCTCTCTACCCCTACACAAGATTCCTGTTCGTGAATCCCAGGATCGCATTAGCTCTTTTGGCCATAACCTCACCCTGGGAGCTCATGTTCCAGTGATTATCCACCATGACCTCCAAATCTTTCAGAGTCGCTGCTTTCCAGCATAGAATCCCTCATTGTGTAAAAACGGCCTCTGTTCTTTGTTCCTAGATGTATACATTTACATACTGTTTGTGCCTAGTTTACCAAGCAAACCGTATCACTCTGATTCAGTGATTTGTCCTCTTCATGATATACCACTTCACCCTTTTTTGGGTCATCTGCAAGCTTTATCAGTGTTGATTTTTTCTTCCAAGTCATTGATAAAAATCTTAAATAGCACAGGGACAAGAACTGATCCCTTGAGATCCACTCGAAACAGACTTGCCCAGTGATGATTCTCCATTTATAGTTACATTTTGAGACCTGCCAGTTTTTAATCCATTGAATAGATGCCATTTTAAATTCCAATTTTTTAATAAACTTTGTGTAGTATCAAGTCAAACACCTTACAGAAGTCTAAGTATATTACATCAAAATTGAGTCCCTAAAGTTGCCGTGTCCCTCAAATCTATATGTACCACTACAAACTTCTGGTTCATTTGTCCTGATGCTGGTTGTTTTCTGGTTTCAAAACCTCTAAAGCCCCTAAAGATCAGGAGGAAATACAGGGGCACACAGAGCTCCTGGCATGGGGGGAGACTAGGACTCTGGCACAATGGGGAAGGGGGGGTACACAGACCCTGGCAAGAGAAGGAAGGAAGGGCTAGCACACAACTACTGGTGAGGGAAGAATGGGGGAGATGAAAGCATGTTTCTCAGACTAGAGCAGTTAACTATAATGACTACTCAGATCAGTGGATAGATATACTAATGAGGTTGACTGGAGCGCGGAGAAGCCACTCCAGCTCCAGTCAACCTCCTCATTTCCTCTTTCTCCAATGCCAGGTTCCCTATTCTGCCCACCACACCATGCCAGGTGCTATGTGTACGACATACACACCAAGCCAGGGGCTCAGTTTGCACCCCCATTCTCCCTATACCAGGTTCTCCATCCCCCACCCCATGGGATTCTGTGTGCACCCTTCCCCCCTTTATACCAGGAGTGTGTGCACCCCCTCCAACTCATTTTTCTTATCTCTTTGAGGATGTTAGAATTTTAACTTGTACTGAGAGGCTGGGCAGAGTTAAGTTTGGGGATATTGTAGAATCTTAGAAATGTAGGGCTGGAAGGGACCTTGAGGAGTCATCAAGTTCAGCTGTCTGCTGAGGGAGGATCATGAAAGTATAGACATCTTTAACAGGAGTTTGTCCAACCTATTCTTAAAAGCCTCCAATAATGGGAATTCCACAACTTACCTTAGAAGGATATTCCAGAGCTTAACTTCTTAGAATTAGAAAGTTTTTCCTTCTATCTAACCTCAAAATCCCTAGCTTCACATTAAGCCCATTACTTCTAGTCCTACATCCAGTGGACATGGCAATCAATTGATCATACTCCTCTTTAGAATAGCCCTTTGTCAAGGTTCCTTCCCTACTCTGAACTCTAGGGTACAGATGTGGGGACCTGCATGAAAAACCCCCTAAGATTATTTTTACCAGCTTAGGTTAAAACTTCCCCAGGGTACAAACTATTTTACCTTTTGTCCCTGGACTTTATTGCTGCCACCACCAAGTGTCTATCAAATATAACAAGGAAAGAACCCGCTTGGAAACGTCTTTCCCCCCAAAATTCCCCCCCCAAGCCCTACACCCCTTTTCCTGGGGAGGGCTTGATAAAAATCCTCACCAATTTGCATAGGTGAACACAGATCCAAATCCTTGGATCTTAAGAACAATGAAAGAGAAATCAGGTTCTTAAAAGAAGAATTTTAATTGAAGAAAAAGTAAAAGAATCACCTCTGTAAAATCAGGATGATAAATACCTTACAGGGTAATCAGATTCAAAACAGAGAATCCCTCTAGGCAAAACCTTAATTTACAAAAAGACACAAAAACAGGAATATACATTTCATTCAGCACAACTTATTTTATCAGCCATTTAAACAAAACAGAATCTGACGCGTATCTAACTAGATTGCTCACTGATTTTTTACAGGAGTTCTGACCTGCATTCCTGCTCTGGTCCCAGCAAAGGCAAAAACACAGACAGAGAGAACCCTCTGTTCCACCCCCACCTTTGAAAGCATCTTGTCTCCTCATTGGTCATTTTGGTCAGGTGCCAGCAAGGTAATCTTTAGCTTTTTAACCCTTTTCAAGTGAAAGGGTTTTCTTCTCTGGCCAGGGGGGATTTAAAGGTGGTTAGCCTTCCCTTTATATTTATGATATATTCATATCCCTTATATTCCCCTGCTCCCCAGTCTTTTCTCAAGATTAAACTTAACCCAAATTCAACCTTTCTTCATAAGTCAGGTTTTGTAAACTATCAGTTTTGTTGCTATCCTCTGGACTGTCTCCAGTTTGTCCACATCTTTCCTAAAGTGTGGTGCCCAGAAATGGACACTATTTCAGCTGAGCCCTCACCAGCATCAAGTAGAGCAGGACAATGACCTTCCCTGTCTTGCATACACCACTCTTGTTAACACACCCCAGAATGATATTAGCCTTTTTCTCAACTGCTTCACATTCAATTTATGATCCACTATAACCCCCAGATCCTTTTCACCAATACTTCTGCCTAGACAGTTATTCCCCATTTTGTAATTGTGCATTTGATTTTTCCTTCCTAAGTGAAGTACTTTGTACTTTATTGAATTCCATTTTGTTGATTTCAGACCAATTCTTTAATTTGTTACGGTTGTTTTGAATTCTAATCCTGTCATCCAAAGTGGTTGCAACTCCTCCCAGCTTGGTGTCATCTGGGAATTTTATAAGCACATTCACTTCCATTATCCAAGGTCATCCAAGAGAAAATATTGAATATTAATGGACACAGGACTGACCCCTGTGGGACTGCACTAGAAACATGCTCCCAGTTTGACAGTGAACCATTGATAACTACTCTTTGAGTATAGTCTTTCAACTAGTTGCACACCCACATTACAATTTAATCCAGACCACAATTTTGTAGTGTTTATGAGAATATCTTGTAGGACTGTCTCCAAAACCTTACTAAAAATCAAGATATCTGGCAGCTACCACTTCTCCCCTTACACTAGGCCAATATCCCTATCAAAGAAGAAATTTAGTTAGTTTGACATGATTTGTTCTTGACAATAAACATGCTGACTATTCCTTATAACCCTACTATCCTCCAGGTGCTTACAAGTTATGGTTAATTCATTTGTTCCAATATCTTTCCAGGTATCAAAGTTAGGTTGCCTGGTCTATAATTCCCAAGGTTCTCTTTGTTCCTCTTTTTAAAAATAAGTACTATGTTTGCCCTTCTCCAGTCCCCTGGGACCTCACTCATCCTCCAGGATTTTTCAAGGATAATTGCTAACAGTTCTGAGATTGCTTCAGCTAGTTCCTTAAGTACCCCAGGATGAATTTCACCAGGCCATGCTGACTTGAATATGTCTAAACTATTTCTTTAATCTGTTCTTTCCCTATTTTGGCTTGCATTCCTTATGCTTTGTTGTTAATACTAATTATGTTGAGAATCTGGTCCCCTTTACCTTTTTAAGGAAGACTGAAGAAAAATAAAAAGAAAAGGAGTACTTGTGGCACCTTAGAGACTAACAACTTTATTAGAGCATAAGCTTTCATGAGCTACAACTCAAAGCTTATGCTCTTATAAATTTGTTAGTCTCTAAGGTCCCACAAGTATTCCTTTTCTTTTTGCGAATACAGACTAACACGGCTGCTACTCTGAAACCTGAAGAAAAATAGGCATTAAACACCTCATGTTTCTTGATATCAATTATTAGCTCTCCACTAAGTAGATCTACATTTTCCCTCATCATTCTCTTCATCCTAATGTTTTTAAAAAACCTATTCTTATTACCTTGCATTAGCCATTGACAGATTCCAGGATATCAACAACTGGTTCTCTGATCTATAGACCATTACAGAGGTGGTTGAAGCTTCTGGCGCTACTAACCAGATGCCTGGGGCTCCATGTGTCCCTTGTTTCCCCATTTCAGTTTTTTTGCCACAATCCATACTGATCTGGCCTTTGATGCTTATAACATTCTCTGAAATTTTGGAATTGAATGGTTGTAGTTTTCAAAAGTTATTGTGATTCAGTCCAGATGAAGAAACACCTTGAGTTGAGTGTTAGATCTCACTTTGCCCAAGCAAAAAAGTTCAGGAGAAAACTTCTTCCCACATTTTTTACAAAATTGTATTTGTTATAAAGGTGATTCTTAAAAGGGAGCCTTATTACTCTGAACCTGTCCAGGATAAAACTGCTTTTAGTTCACTTCCAAAAGGCATCAATTTACATATCTCTGCAGTTGAAGAAATCCCAGACCTTCATCTTCCTGTAGCATTCATATGATTGTGTGCAGCAATGCTTTTATACGCATCCCACTCTTTTCCAAATCATTTTCCATAAGACTAATCAATATTTTTTTATTTCAAGCCCCTCCCTTAATATTTTAAGTCACCTTTGCCTGTGTTAACATGAAGAGAGCTTTAATTTGTTCCGTTCAGCTGCAGAGTGCATCTCTTCAGTATTTCCTTGCCGGTATCTAACTGGCTATCGTCATTAATAGATAGCCAGCTAAGCACAGCGAGAACTTGTTAAAATTAATTGTCCTGGCTTTTCCCTGATACTGTAAATGCTTCAGCTATTAGAGAAATTTGAGAGGGGGGGTTAAAAAAAAACCTCACAGCAGCATATTGTTAACCCAAACTGTGTAAATCTTGAAATCCTGTGTTTATTGGAGGACTTTCTGCTCAGTTTGGGAATGCTCATGTTCCAATCATGTAGCTCCAGACTGAGATAAGAGTAACCAAGCTAATCGAACACAGGCATTACCAACAAAATTTATGCCATGCAGACTGACTTCTCATTCCTGCAGAAATATAACTAGCCTGGTTTACAAAAAATCTCCACCTGCTCAGAAACAAGTTTTCCTAACACCTCTTGGGCCTCAGTAAAGAGCTGGTCACTGGGACTCTTTCCTTTTAACTAAAGCAATATATTGAGTGCAGTTCAGATTTAAAGGGACTTTAAAAAGAACTACACCAGCAGCTGATGTTCTATTCTAATCCAGGATGAACAGGCAGCTCACTCAGTGAAAGAGCAATAGTTTTCCATAACAGCCAGTCCATTACAAGGTAATAGGGAAACAGGTGACAGAGTGATAAGGTAGAACAGTTAAGAAATCTTTATAGATGGGGTGAGGTCTTATTATAGTTGTGGCTATACTATACTGTTGAGTTCCTAAGGGGTATGAATCAGTACTGGGTGTTAGAATTGATAACATGGTCTTTAATTTGAATCCAAATTACAGACTTATACCCAAGCTCTAAATACAGAGTAAAGTAAATCAAATAGCAGCCTTTTTATAATTCATTCTATTAATTTCCTCAGTAATCTTTGTAGCTGAGCCCATTGCTTAAGATTCAAAAGTGGTCTCTGCTCTGGAAGGAATGGCTAGCATATGGCATACAGTCATTTGTAGATATTCTGAAGGAGGACAGGATTTACATTTACAACAGAAATGGAAATACACATCAAAATGGAATGTAACAAGGCTGTGCTGAATAGACAGACTGCTAAGCTCACATGCTTGTAGGCATCATTAGAAAAAGCACCCTGAAACAAGGGTGACAGAGAAACAAGATCATTTTGTGAAGGGAAGGGTCATATAGTCTATACCCTGTCTTGCTGCAAGAGGGACCCGCCCTCTTAATGAGCAGAACCAGACACATATGGTAATGTCTCCCATGGAAATTGACCCACTGCTGAAAATAGTTTTATTCTGTCTGCACTAGCAGTTAAACTATTTTCAGCTCCATTACAGAAAGTGTGGTTGAGACTTTCCTTTGCTAACAGCCATTTTCAGCAGCAGGTCATTTTCCTAGTGTAGAGAAGGCTCAAGAATGTCTGTCCTTGCCTTAATTGCTCACATACCACTGGCCTTTCTAGATCATTTGGCTAAGAAACCATCTACCATAAATCTTGCCTTCTTTAGTTTCAGATTACGACCACAGTTGGTTGAGCAGCTCCTTCCATAAATTCTTACACACACAGCATGATAGAATCTGGTCATGTTTAACTCTAGCAGTCTTTCCTGCCATTATCCAGATTAATCTTATCTGTTCAATACTATCTTCCCATTTTGTCCTGACAAAGTCAGTGATTAGCCCTGACCACAAAAATTACAGCTGTAGCCAGCTGAGGACCTTCTACAGGAGAAGGTGCCATTAGTAATTTATTGCTGTTGTGCCCGTTTACTGCCACATGCTACCACCCCCTTTCCTATAATCCTAGGTCTCTTTCTTCCAGGTGCATTGCTCTTTGAGTCCTTGTCCTACCACTAATATTAGCATACGGGGGGAATGTTCTCTGTATAGACTACAAACATACAGAAATTGGCTGGTTTTCAAACCCAGGATAGGATAGCTATTTTCATATGTGCAGTTTCTAATATGATGGGCAGTGCTCCCCCATCCCTGGCTCTGGCCCAGGCCCTACTCCCAATCCCTCCCCAGAGCACACCTGGCCCTCGCTCCTCTCCCACCCCGCAGCACCTCCTGCATGCTGCAGGATAGCTGACCGTGGTGGATGGGAAGTGCTGGGGGCGGGGATGTTCAGCACTCACCATTTTTTAATCTGTGGGTACTCTGGCCCTGGAGCACCCACGAAGTTGGCGCCTATGGCTATTTTCATTGGGGAAATAGGGGTAGGAGTGTAATGGCTTTAATACACAAAATATTTCTATTATTAACTATGTTTCTAGCCCTTCTGTGTGTGTGAAGAAAAAAATATTTAAATTATGAACCCCTGCAGTCATTAGACATACTGAAGACATAGCACCAGGGAATGTACATTTCCATGGTATTTTCATTAACAATGTAAAATTATCAAGTTTATAAACATTACAATTGAAGTCTGACTTTGGCTATAACAAGATTGTCTCTATCATAGCATCGTGTATATTTCTGGTTAAAACACCAGAAACAATTCTCTTTAGTGACTTTCTAGCTCAGAAAAGTGGGTGGGATTTGGATGGTGGATGAAAAAGGTTGAGACTATGGCTGTCAGTTAATCACACTTAACTCATGCGATTAACTCAAAAATATTAATTGCACTTTTAATCAATAGACTACCAATTGAAATTAAATAGTTTGATGTTTTTCTACATTTTCAAATATATTGATTTCAAAAATGTAGTGTACAATGCTCACTTTATATTATTTTATTAAAAATATTTGGACTGTAAATGATATAGTATTTTTCAATTCACCTCATAAGTACAATAGTTCAATCTCTTTATCGTGAAAGTGCAATTTACAAATGTAGATTTTGTTACATAACTACACTCAAAAAGCAAAACAATGTAAACCTTTAGAGCCTACAAATCCACTCAGTCCTACTTGTTGTTCAGCCAATCGCTCAAACAAGTTTGTTTACATTTACAGGACATAATGCTGCCTTCTCCTTACTTACAAGGTCACCTGAAAGTAAGAACAGGTGTTTGCATGGCATTTTTGTGGCTGGCATTACAAGTTATTTATGTGCCAGATATGCTAAACATTCTTATGCCCCTTCATGCTTCAGCCACCATCTCAGAGGACATGCTTCCATGGTGATGATGCTCATTTAAAAAAAAAAAGTATTTGTGGCACCTTAGAGACTAACAAATTTATTAGAGCATAAGCTTTCGTGGGCTACAGCTCACTTCATCGAATGCATAGAATGGAACATATAGTAAGAAAATAGATATACATATGCACACACAGAGAAGGTGGAAGTTGCCATACAAACTTTAAGAGACTAATTAATTAAGATGAGCTATTATCAGCAGGAGTTACCTTCTTATTAATATATATATATATACATACATACATACACACACACACTCCATTTTACTATACGTTCCCTTCTATGCATCCGATGAAGTGGGCTATAACCCACAAAAGCTTATGCTCTAATAAATTTGTTAGTCTCTAAGATGCTGCAAATACTCTTGTTCTTTTTGCGGATACAGACCAACATGGCTGCTACTCTGAAACCTGTCATTACAAAAAATGCGTTCATTAAATTTGTGGCTGAACTCCTTGGGGAGAATTGTACATCTCCTGTCTGTCTTACTCACATTCTGCCATATATTTCATGTTATGGCAATCTCAGATGATGACCCAGTACATGTTGTTCATTTTAAGAACACTTTCACTGCAGATTTGACAAAATGCAAAGAAGGTATAAATGTGAGATTTCTAAAGATAGCTACAGGACTTGAGCCAAGATTTAAGAATCTGAAGTGCCTTCCAAAATCTGAGAGGGATGAGGTATGGAGCATGCTTTCAGAAGCCTTAAAAGAGTAATACTCCAATATGGAAACTACAGAACTGAACCACCAAAAAAGAAAATCAACCCTCTGCTGGTGGCAGCCGACTCAGATGATGAAAATGAATGTGTGTCAGTCTGCACAGCTGCAGAACCCATCATCAGCATGGACACATGTCCTCTGGAATGGTGGCTGAAGCATGAAGGGACATATGAATCTTTAGAGCATCTGGTACATAAATATCTTGTGATGCCAGCTACAACAGTGCCATGGAAACACCTCCTGTCACTTTCAGGTGACATTGTGAACAAGAAACAGGCAGCATTATCTCCTGCAAATATAAACAAACTTGTTTGTCTGAGCAGTTGGCTTAACAAGAAGGAGGACTGAGTGGACTTGTACGCTCTAAAGTTTTACATTGTTTTATTAGGGAGTCCAGTTATTTTTGTTCATAGTTCTATATTTGCAAGTTCAACTTTCATGAAAGATTGCACCACATTCATATTAGTATTTTTAATTCACCTATATTTTTTTATTGTGCAAATATTTGTAATCAAAAATATAAAGTGAGCACTGTACACTTTGTATTGTGTGGTAACTGAAATAAATATATTTGAAAAATGTAGAACACATCCAATATTTAAATAAATGATATTCTATTATTCTTTAACAGCACAATTACTTTTTTAAAAAAAAAAAAGTCACTTGACAGCCCTATTTGAGATCTCTGCTTTGTGGAAGCAAAGAACCCAAATCCAATAGAAAGAGTCCAGTTGTACTGAATGTTTTCTGTCAGACATAGGATCTCTTATTCTGAGATAAGAGCATGAAAGATCTGGCTAGATTCAACCCTGGGAAATGTTTAATAAGCAAAAGTAGCTGTGCCTTCCATATGCCAAAACCTCAGTGTAAGTCTGTCAAGTTACTGACCCCCTCTCACTTCCACAAATCAAGGGCTGTCCATGCTAAGCTTAACATAGGATGACTATATGAAATTTCAAAACAGGAAGTATGGGGTTTCACATCTGCCTTCTATTGGGCCAGGCTGAACCAGCTAATCCATAGAACATTTCCTTCCACTAGCATCTGGCCTGATACTTCAAGCCTTATTCATACATTGAGTCTGTGATGATGCAGGACTCACCCTGCAGCACCTCCTGCTGGTCTCTCAGGGAATTAGCTCTTCCAGCCTCCCAAGCACTCTCTGCAGGCCAGTGTCCTACTTGCCTTGAGTCCCTCCCAGACCCCAGTACCCCTTTTACCCAGGGTGCTGCTCCCTGGCAGTACCCCCACAATCTCTGGGTCTCCCCTCCCCAGGGAACCCCCACCTCACCTCAGTCTTTAGCTACTGCCAGTCATCACTGAGCCCCAACTCACTGGGACAGACTGCAGTATATAAGCCAATCATCACAGGCAAGAGGGGTTTGGACCTGCTGCCTCTGTCTACCCATAAGCTGCCCCCTGCACCCCAGTACCCTTTTTTAAGCTGTCTGCCAGGCTTACAGCTTTTCCAGGCTGGAGCCTCCCAGCTCCTCTAACCTTCCCCAGCCCTGCTCCATTCCAGGTACCATCTCAAGCTCCCCAGCAGTCAGACCCATCTCCCTCTACAGCTAGAGGAGACTATCTACTCCTGGCCCACTGCCCTCTTATAAGGGCCAGCTGAGCCCTGATTGGGGCATGGCCACAGCTGAGCTTGCTTCCCCCAATCAGCCTTGTAACTGCTTGCTCCCAGCAACAGCCCTCTCCTAGGCTATTTTAAGCCCTTTAAGGCTGGAGCAGGTGACTACCCTGTTACAGAAATCAGTAGGACTGCTCAGGTGGGTAAGTCTTTGTAGCGCAACATGAGCTGTTGTTCATATGAGTCCTCTCTCATTTTCTGGTGAGGGTAGCAAGATGTGCACACAGACCAGTCCTTGAGAAGCTAACACTTCATATGCATCAGCCTGACAGCATGGTCACGGTGAGAATTTGTGAACTGGGCTCTCCAGCTGGTACTCAGAACAGGATGTTTCAGGAGCATACATGCAGACAGATGCCTCTTGTCATACCAGGCTGAGAGCAAGTCCTTCTTCACCCCCACCCCTCCATACCACCAGACAGAGCAGATAGAAACTGCCCTCTCTGGCTCCAGTTTTGTAAGCTTTTGAAATGGATGGAGTATATTTGTATCATCATAGCAGCTAGGAGCCCCCTTCATGGCCAAGGCCCCACTGCAGTAGATACTATAGAGAGACAGTACAAAAAGATGGTGCCTGCCCCACGGAGCTTCCAATCTAAGCATGAGATAGCTGGATACAGACAGGCATACAAGGAAACAATATTGGTCAGCATGATGGGCAATGGGCATTGCCATGGTGTTTTGTTAACCCAGGGGAACCTCTTGTGGGAGAGCAGGAACTGGGCTCACACAGGTTGAGGGAGTGCTCCTTTAGCTGAAGTGGAGAGAAGCTGCATTTCAGGTGTCTGGTCCTGGCTCCTGGCAGTTTCAGAGATTTAATATTTGTGTCTGTTGCCTATGTAACACCAACAGACCCTGGTCTTTGGCAGGCAGGATCAAACCAGGGGCCTCTGGAGCTTAGTGCATGAGCCTCTACAGCATGAGCTAAAAGCCACATGGCTGTTAGCTAAGGTTGTAGAGCAAAACTCATTAACCTCACTCTCTCTAAGTGGTCTCAGTGCCACAAGATGGTATAGAACACCACACCCTGGATACCTACAACCTGTGAGTGCATCACACCCTCCCCTCCCCTCCCATTCCCCCTATAACAACCACTAGCACACAACAGTCTGCCACTTTCTACACTAAATGTCTACAGTAAAAGAGTCTGATCACTGGGGCCACTGATATAAAATAGAAAAGGAAAACTTGTGGCACCTTAGAGACTAACAAAATTGATAGATTTCCACTCCATACGGCTAAATTCAGTGCCTTTCATAATGATGGTTTCAGAGTAACAGCCGTGTTAGTCTGTATTCGCAAAAAGAAAAGGAGTACTTGTGGCACCTTAGAGACAAACAAATTTATTTGAGCATAAGCTTTCATGAGCTACAGCTCACTTCATCGGAAACTGTATTTTCCACCGAATGCATCCAATGAAGTGAGCTGTAGCTCACGAAAGCTTATGCTCAAATAAATTTGTTAGTCTCTAAGGTGCCACAAGTACTCCTTTTCTTTTTGCGTATACAGACTAACACGGCTGCTACTCTGAAACCTGATGTAAAATACATTATTATGTTTTTAATTTGGATAAATTTAATTTACCTCTGCTACATGCCCTTTGCAGACCACACCCTCTTCTTGCCCCAGCCCACTCCCTCAGTCTGAACACACTTGCCTCCTCTCCTGTTTCATACGCTCACTCTGATTTCTGCTCCTAGTTTCCGAAGGAGCTCAAACGTAAGATTTATCTGTTCTGAGAGACTCTAGTGCAAAACTGTTGATCCTTCACCTCTGCCTGGTGGATGTGTCTATCAATCTTGGTATCTGAACACTCTTGCTTCCTTTAAAAATTATGTTCTTAAAACTATATTTTGTGGTTTCCAAACACTTTTTTTATGGGTCTACCTTAAAAAAAAAAAAAAACCTATCACTAAAAATTTCCCATGTGAGTGTAGCAAGGTAGCAGCAGTGTACTCAAATGTTCTGCCATAGCATTATAGGTAAAAGATCTTGCTCCATTGATCCAACATGCAGTTTTGGAGTTTCTTCTTTCCTTTTAAGGTGCCCTGTGGTGTATTGGCAGTGCTTTGCTGGGAGCTTTAATGGGCTCCTACAAAGAACAGGCCCCAATGTGCTAGATGGATTTCTTCAGGCCTAACAAGACTCTAGAGGAGCCTCCCTTCCCACTCCTTTGAACTCCAGTTGCAAGGAAGGGGCTTGACACCTGCTGTTGGTGAATGAAAAATTGGAAAATAATTTCCCAGGAGGAACCACCAGCTATTCTCCACATAACATGCTTCAGCCAAGTGGAGTTTTGGGGGTAACATCGGAGACTAACTCCAATGCATCTGCATTTCTGGCAACACAGTGTTCAAAAGGCAGGAGACTGACTTGGAAAAAAGCACATAGTTTTAAAAGTTTATAAACAAACAAACTACATTTTTCAGAGTAGCAGCTGAGTTAGTCTTTCAGAGTAGCAGCCGTGTTAGTCTGTATTCGCAAAAAGAAAAGGAGTACTTGTGGCACCTTAGAGACTAACAAATTTATTTGAGCATAAGCTTTCGTGAGCTACAGCTCACTTCATTGGATGCATTCAGTGGAAAATACAGTGGGGAGATTTATATACACAGAAAACATAAAACAATGGGTGTTACCATACACACTGTAACGAGTGATCAGGTAAGGTGAGCTATTACCAGCAGGACCTTTTGTAGTGATAATCATGGTGAGCCATTTCCAGCAGTTCACAAGAACATCCGAAGAAGTGAGCTGTAGCTCACGAAAGCTTATGCTCTAATAAATTTGTTAGTCTCTAAGATACCACAAGTACTCCTTTTCTTTTTAAGAACATCTGAGGAACAGTGGGGGGGAGGACGAGGGAATAAACATGAGGAAATAGTTTTACTTTGTGTAATGACCCATCCACTCCCAGTCTTTATTCAAGCCTAAATTAATTGTATCCAGTTTGCAAATTAATTCCAATTCAGGAGTCTCTCATTGGAGTCTGTTTTTGAAGTTTTTTTGTTGAAGGATAGCCACTCTCAGGTCTGTGATCGTGTGACCGGAGAGATTGAAGTGTTCTCCGACTGGTTTTTGTATGTTATAATTCTTGATGTCTGATTTGTGTCCATTCATTCTTTTACGTAGAGACTGTCCAGTTTGGCCAATGTACATGGCAGAGGGGCATTGCTGGCACATGATGGCATACATCACATTGGTAGATGTGCACGTGAACGAGCCTCTGATAGTGTGGCTGATGTGATTAGGCCCTATGATGGTGTCCCCCGAATAGATATGTAGACACAGTTGGCAACGGGCTTTGTTGCAAGGATAGGTTCCTCGGTTACAGAGTAGCAGCCGTGTTAGTCTGTATTCACAAAAAGAAAAGGAGTACTTGTGGCACCTTAGAGACTAACAAATTTATTTGAGCATAAGCTTTCGTGAGCTACAGCTCACTTCATTGGATGCATTCGATGGAAAACACAGTGGGGAGATTTATATACACACACAGAGAACATGAAACAATGGGTTTTATCATACACACTGTATGGAGAGTGATCACTTAACATGAGCTATTACCAGCAGGAAGGAGCGGGGGAAGGAGGAAAACCTTTTGTTGTGATAATCAAGGTGGGCCATTTCCAGCAGTTAACAAGAACGTCTGAGGAACAGTGGGGTGTGGGGAGAAATAACATGGGGAAATAGTTTTACTTTATGTAATGACCCATCCACTCCCAGTCTCTATTCAAGCCTAAGTTAATTGTATCCAGTTTGCAAATTAATTCCAATTCAGCAGTCTCTCATTGGAGTCTGTTTTTGAAGTTTTTTTGTTGAAGGATAGCCACTCTCAGGTCTGTAATCGTGTGACCTGAGAGATTGAAGTGCAGCCCCCCAAACTGAATCAAATACTCACCAGCAACCACTCACCACACAACAGAACCACTAACCCAGGAACCTATCCTTGAAACAAAGCCTGTTGCCAACTCTGTACACATATCTATTCAGGGGACACCATCATAGGGCCTAATCACATCAGCCACACTATCAGAGGCTCATTCACCTGTGCATCTACCAATGTGATAGATGCCATCATGTGCCAGCAATGCCCCTCTGCCATGTACATTGGTCAAACTGGATAGTCTCTACGTAAAAGAATAAATGGACACAAATCAGACGTCAAGAATTATAACATTCAAAAACCAGTCGGAGAACACTTCAATCTCTCCAGTCACAGGATCACAGACCTGAGAGTAGCTATCCTTCAACAAAAAAACTTCAAAAACAGACTCCAATGAGAGACTGCTGAATTGGAATTAATTTGCAAACTGGATACAATTAACTTAGGCTTGAATAGAGACTGGGAGTGGATGGGTCATTTCATAAAGTAAAATTATTTCCCCATGTTATTTCTCCCCCCACCTTTCCTCAGATGTTCTTGTTAACTGCTGGAAATGGCCCACCTTGATTATCACCACAAAAGGTTTTCTTCCTCCCCCACCCTCCCACCTGGTAATAGCTCATCTTAAGTGATCACTCTCCGTACAGTGTGTATGATAAAACCTATTGTTTCATGTTCTCTGTGTGTGTATATAAATCTCCCCACTGTATTTTCCACCGAATGCATCAGATGAAGTGAGCTGTAGCTCACAAAAGCTCATGCTCAAATAAATTTGTTAGTCTCTAAGGTGCCACAAGTACTCCTTTTTTTTTTCGAATACAGACTAACACGGCTGCTACTCTGAAACCTGTTAAGAGTGAATCAGCACCCATCCTCCTCCCACCCCCCACAGTATCTTTAAAAGAAGTGGTTATTTCAAAGGTCTTTAGGACTGATAAAGGTAGAATAATGTCCCAAGTGCATGGAGAGTGTGTGACAGTCAGATGTGCTGAGCTGTTGATATAAGAACACATGAGATCATCATTGTGGTTTTGTGTGAAAGCCCAAGTTGAGGTGTGTGTTGCTCTTCAGTATATATTGGAGATGGAAGGAAAAGCCTTTTGGAGCATTTTATCCACAGCATCATAGGCAATGTATGTGAAGGTGGCAAGTAATGAAGCCAACTTTTTGTTTCCATACTGTTAAGGTTTTGGGTGGGGTCATGAAGCAGCCTTAACTGTCACTAAATGTAGCTTTTGTTATTCAGGCGTAGTTAGCTCATGTGAGTAACTCCTCAGGGGATCAGGAAGAGAAAGGGAAGCTGCATGTGCCTGGGAAGCAAGAGAGAACCTGTGCTGCTGAACCCACTGCAGGCTGTACCAATCCCTGAAGGTTGTGAGATGCTGCGATATGGCTCACTCCAGTCTGTGTCTATGACACTTTATCCCTGTGTGGGAAGGCAGTCTTACCACCAAGTGCAGTTGTGCCTTGTTTTCCTCTGTGGGTGGCAATTTTCTTCCAGCTAGGTAGGAGACTAGACAAGGTTTAGCCTCCAAGTCTTCCAGAATAAAATGTCCAAAAGAATCCATTAACATAAAGCCTGTCATCTGCTATCACAGCCTCAATGGTCTTCCTGCACTTCTCTGGGCCCACCTGTTCTCCCCTTTGTGGTGGGGTTTAGTCCTCCACCCCTCGAAGCAATAGCTCAATAGTTCTCATAGTCCTTCCCAGGGTTTAGGCCCTTTGGAGAGCCTTGCAAGTTCTTCCCATTACACCCCTCCTTCCTCTGACCTTATTACCTCTTTCTCTTTTTCCTACCTCTCTCTACCTTCTCCTGAGAGTCTTCGCAATCACTGCAAACAGCTGTGGCCCTTCCTAGGACAAGGTTAACTCTTTCCATATCAACCCAGCACAGAGACTGCACTCTCCCCCACTAGGAGTGTAGACATCAGTACACATGGCAAAAGTCCAGCTCCCTGCCAGCCCAAGAATGTAGCCTCTCATGGACTTTTGGAACCTGATACAGCCAGGAGTGACTGCACTCCTCTAGCATGTCTAACTACTGTGTTTGTCTGGCCTACTAGTGTGAAATATCATGCTCATAAACCTTCAAACCTACTCATCTGTGACATCTGCAACCCAGACATGTGACCAATGACTGAAATGTGAGACACCTGTATTCTTTTAGTGTTTCACACCATAATTTATTGATTATCCCAGTTTTCTTCTGACTGTGTAAATCACACGTAATCAGAATATCTCCCATGCAGATCAGCAGAAGCATTTGAATATTGAACGTCAGATTCCCAGTTCAGACCCCTACTGCTTTAACTCCTGGAGTAATTGCCTCTTTGTGGACCATCAACTAGAGAATGATTTCACACACACTTTCCCAATGGGTGACACACTGTTTTCTAGACAGCAGTGGAAGTATTTATTCTAAAATACGCTCTATTAACAAACAGTGCTTTATATAACTGATTAGTCTGAATCAGCAGCAGAAGGAGCAACGTAGAGCACAGCCCAGAGCATTTCAGATTTCCTGCAAAAAGGGCCCAAAAAAGAACTACCCCTATAAAATGAAACACGTAATACATTCTTAAAATGAATAGAAATCTGTAACAGGTGCTACCACAGCACCATAATAGTACATTTTGAGGGCTTATTATTTGCCTTTTGATTTCTGAGACTGAAGGGTGCACTTGGGGGGCCATGTTTTCAGATTCTTCTTCACCAAACATCAGAAGACTTGCAATAGAATCACAAGAGTTGGCAACACTGCATTTGGGCCCTGTAAGGCTAATCTGGAGGGAAGATGACTGAATGCATCTTTCAGTTGGCCCTCTCCCAGTAATGGGAGAAAGGAGAAGGGCTGAAGAGGAGTCAGGATCCTGAGACTGACAGGTCCCTAGGCCAGTGCAGAGAGGCCAGCACTCCAAATCAGCTGGATTGACAGGACTGGCAGGTGTGAGCCGGGGCTGCCAGGAGAGCCAGAGCTGCAGCAGCGCTGATCAGCTCCACCACTGGGGAGCCAGGGCTGAGCTACAGCAGAGAGCTGTGGGGCAGAGCCAGGATAATGAAGCTGGCCATGCCACAAGCAAGCTGGAGCTGAGCACAGTGAACACCTAGGGAAAGTGACGGGGTCCCTGGGCAGAGGGCTCAGTGGAGGGAGATGGCGCCAGACAAGAGGGACTTGAAGGCCAGACTGGGAGTAGGGACCACGACCCCAAAGGGAGGGCTGATGCTGGGGAGAAGCATCCTGCCACCTGGAGTCTGAGAGCGTTCATCCCAGCCTCCAACCCGCACCCCAGGGAAGGTGTCTGACCCATGTTGTCACCGCAGTGCAGCCAGGACTTGGGATATGTAGAAATAGGCTGTGACTAGCCCCTGAGAGTATAGTTTATGGTATCCCTATGCCCATTGTGTTGGTTTCTGGATCATTTTACCGTCTCCATTTTTCCCTGATTGGTTTACAGTTGCAGGTTAATAAATTGTACATGGTTTAAACTCAATGCAATGATCACTGGATCAGGGAAGTGGCCGGAGAAGAGAGAGTACCCCACAGTAGGGAGACCCTAGGCCCGGTCCTGAGAAACCCATAATGAGATGGGGGGTTAAGCCCCCAGTGATCCTGGCCCCAGCCTTATCGGGGTTACAAGGTCTCTGTCAGATGGCAGCAAGGAAGCGGAGTTCTTGAGCTCAAGCAGGCATCCAGTAAATATTGTTGAGGCGCAGACTCAGACCCTGTCACCTCCAATTCCACCTGGGGCAGTATAGAAGCCAGGCAAATTCCTCACAACAGCAGGGCCATTCCCTGATTACATGTAGGTTGACAATGATATGAAAACTGAGCGTACCGAAGATACTTGGGTTACCTGAGTTTTAAACCTGTTCCTGGACTCTTAATATTTGCAAGGATTCCAAGCTGTTTAAGGCCAGAAGGGAGCATTGTGGCCATCCAGCCTGCCCTCCTGCATAATATAGGACAGAGAATTTCATCAAGTGATTCCTGCAACAAGCTCATAATTTATGATTGAGCTAGAGCATCTCTTCTAAAAAGACAGTTAGCTTGATTTAAAAACTTCAAGTTCTGGATAATCAACTAGATCCCTAGGTAAAAATGTGTAAGCTTTGGGATTTACATAGCACCTTTCATCCCAGAGTGCTTCACAAGATAACATACATTAACTACAAAATACTTCTACTGCACCATAAAGAGAGAGGATTTAAATCCACAAACATTACAAATTCAGTTGTAAAGGTTGCTGCCCGATTCCCCAATTTTTTTGGATTCTGGAGAACAGCTTATTCTGTTAAATTCAACTTTAATGCAGCGTAGACCTGGAAATTGCCCCAGCCTGTAATGCAACTTTAACACTGTGTAAACCTGGAAATCGCCCCAGCACATAAATAAGCTAAAAGGGGAAGTTGCCTGTTCTACGCTGGCCTACCCTCCACTGCCATGAACATTGGCAGCCCTTCTCTTCTCCCTCTGCCTGGAAGTGTTCCCACAGCTCCATCCAGCCTCTGCTGCATGAAATACATCCAGCACAAGCTATACCCATTCTACAACATCTGTAACTATGGACAAGTTAAGGTGAAGCAGGAAACTTAACTATTCCATTCCAGTTTTTCACCATGCTTAGGTTACCGCTGTGTAATCTGAGCACCTTTTGAATATTCTCATGTGTTTAAATTCTCAGCCTTAACATTGTGTTAACACACTTTTTTGTGTTTAATTTCTTTGGCTATAACTGATCATACAGGGCTGGGGTCTCAGTCTTGGACATTGTCTTTGAGATCTCTTGGGGAAGAAATTATTATTTCTGAAGATCAGAAGATTATTATTTTACTAGGACAAGTGGGTTTACATATTCCCAGAAATGGATCCGACTATTCAAACCCAGAGAGAACTGATTTCCCTTTTACTGGTTCAGCCATGGCTGTTCTTGTCCCCTGCTCCACACTGGTGTTATACAGTAAACAAACACAATACTTTCCAACACTGTTAAACAGTGGTGGATGCTCAGGCACAGAAGTGGAGAAAAAGAAAGCTGTACTAGAAAGCTCAGTACTCTCAGAAAAGGAGTTACCCAGAAACTCAATTCTAACCAAATCCCTTTCTCCTTTGGCATCATTTACTCCTTCATGAAATTTGTCAGACACATAAGTCCCTACCTGTACACTCACTGTGGCCTCCTGGTCTCCAGAAATACACCTGCTAATTGTGGTTTTGTTGGTGTTTAATAAAATTGGCCTTCTGGGAGGTTTCTGACTCTTTTGGGTCCTGTTCGTTGGATGTTCTGTTCCCTCTCAACTGCGTTTTCTCCTTTTACTGTCCCTCCTAGATTGTGGACTTTTTCAGAAAAAACAAGGCTTGCTTAGCTGCCGGGCCTTGAACGGTGCTTCCAACCTAATGCCATTTATTTATTGCTTTAATGTATTTTTTAGTGTGGAGACTGCACAGCAGAGTTACGCAGGGAAGAAAGTTAGCAGTAATCTCCCTGCCTCCAACTGTGCTCTGTTTCAGGTGCTATTATCACTCTGTACACATGCGCGCGCGCGCGCGCGCGCACACACACACACACACACACACACACTTTCACTTGTGCACACAGTTCTGAATTCTGCAGCCTTCAGCTGACAAAAGGGAGGCAAATTTTCTGCATTCAGCTCCCTGTGTCACCGGGTGGAGGGCCCTGAGTAAATAACAGGTTCAGTGCCATATCTTTCTGTTCTTCCTTGGACATCACTAGTCGATAACCCAACAGGTTCATGGCATCCTTGCACACATTTTGCAACTTTTCTATTTTCTGGAAAGGCAGGTTCTTCCTCCAGGCCTGGGACACATTCACTGCATCTCTGGAGGTGATGTCAAAGGCCTCCGTCCCCAGGCCTTTCCCATGAGTAATGTTGTACACCCACACCTGAAGTTTGGGTGTGAAGTGGAGCTCTGCAAACTTGTACATCTGTTCAGCCTTTGCCAGGGGATCGTTGACAATATCTTCGTAGCGCACCAGCATGTAGCGGCCTTTGAGGAAGCTGGGAAGGGCCTGGCTGCCTTCAGTATAAATACGTATGTGACTTTTACAGATTTCTTGCATCACATTGTAGGGCCCCCCTTCCCCTTGGTTCTTCTGGGGCCCCACTACAATGTTATTGTCGTGCATCAGAGCAGCCACTGTTTTCTCACGAGAGTGGAACACAGCCCTGGGGTCGCGAACTAAGTGAATGATTTTGAGATTCAGGGAGGAGTCAGTGAGAAGGGGATAGAGAGCCATCAGATCAAAGAACCGGACCTCCTTGAGGACTGTGTGGCTATAGGTCTTGCAAGCCTCCTCCACCTTGCTGAATGGGTACCTGCTGCAGAGGGTCTTGCAGGCGGTTTTGGAAATGATGTGGTTGCGCTGGAAGAGGTCACATGCAGGGGGGGAGCACAGGGCCCGGCTGGTCTCCCACTGAAATAAATCAGATTTATTCCTCTGCGTAGACATGTAGGCATCAAACACAGACATGTCGCACAGAAAGACAGACCTGATGAGGTCACGTGCTGCCATCTGTAAGGTTTTGGCCCTGTTCTGGTACATGGCTGTCCACACGTGCCAGGCAGGCTCCATCAGGTAGAAGACATCAGGGTGCTGGCTGAAGAGCTGGCCAGTGAAGGAAGATCCTGACCTCCAGGAGGAGAGAATGAGAATGTGCACCTTAGCTGGCTTCTCTTCCTGCGTGGAATAGCTGCTGCGAAGCTGAGTGAGGAAGCACATGAAAACAATGGACTGAACTGCCAGGACCACAATCACTATTGTCTTGTTTGACTTCAGCATGGTAGCTGAGAGCCTAAGGAGGAGAGAGAGAGAGAGAGAGAGAGAGTGAGTGAATGCATTCAGATTGTTGGGTTAACAAACACCGTGGGAAGCCAGAACACCCAGGACTGGGCCTCAGAGAAAACCGCAGCACCCCTGTTCTGGGGAAACAGAGCGCTGCCTTGCCAGCAATGACATTCTGGTAGCAAATTTGAATGGTCTCTGATGAAAGCAGATAAAAGGGGCTGTGGACCTGTTTGTGAGCCTACACATTAGGAGAGAGTGGGATTGAATGCTATATATGCCCACCTAGGTCTGCTGTTTCTGTGCTGTAAGTCACTGCTGCATCCTTGCTCCTAACCCTCCTCCAGAGAAAGAAAATCACATTTTTTTTCTCTTTTCCTTATCAAGAAAGGATTTATACAGCCCGAGGAGCCAAAGTATTTCCCTTGATGGGGACTTATCCATTTTTTCAGCCTTGCCCCGGATTGAATTTCCCAGCTTGTGGGAGAGAGAGAAGCCTGTAAAGAAAGGAAGCCTTTGGTGAGGCTCAGACAGCTGCATGGTGCAAAGCAGCTGCATCACAGCTGGAACTGGGAGGCTCCTGGCTACTTCCTGGCTAGTGCCCCCTGGTATGTTTAAAAATCAGAGTTCTGTTTTTAATTATACTGACTTGATGGTTGTTATTATTGTAATATAGCCTAGAGACCCCAGTTGGTCTGTGTGATCTAATGAAGGAAGGTATTGTAGACACAGAGAACAAGACGACAATCCCTGCTTTGAAGAGATTACAATCCAAGTGGAAGCTGAGAGATAGCAGGTGGATGCAACAAACAGGTGAGAGAGCCCAGCTAACTATAACTGCAAATAAATAACTACTTCTCACAGCCCTCTGGGAGACACGGATCTAGCATTATTCTAAGTTTACAAATAGAGAAACTGAGACATGAGGCTGACACATGACCTTCTCAGAGCCTCTCTTATGCACTGGTATCTGCACCATGACTTTCTGATCCCCATCCTGTGCTCAAGCCCCTGGCACATGCTTCCACGTGCAGCCTCACAGGCATGTCTGTAAAGTGCCCAAATGTCCCATTTTTACATAGCTTGTCCCTGAAGTTTGGAGCCTTAAAAGAGACCATCAGTTTCCTGTGCTCCTGACCTGCAGGGAGGCAATTCAGGGCTGCCATTTGCTCCAGGCCAAACTGTTGGCGGCAGCAGCACTCCCAAACAGAGGCTGACACCAGCCACATGACTGACTGCTAACCCCTGGGCCAGGAGGAGCAGGGTTTGTCTGGCCTGTTCCCAGCGCAGGAGGCAAGGGATGAGGAGGGAACTAGCTCCCCAGTGGCAAGGGGTCAGGCTACTGTAAATGGTTTATTGTGCCTCAGGGTCACGGGCAGGATCTGAGGCTCAGCAACAGAAAATCATCTCCAGCTCTTGTTAGCTGCTTCCTTCATTTTAATGAGAAAGCACACTGTAAAGTATCAAACACCCTTTATGTATAAACAAGGACCGCTTGGGGATGGGATTGCCACCACTGCTGTCGCTGCCGCATAAAACTGAGCGACAGGGTCAGCTCCTGCCCATCTCCCTGCCTTGAGTGACAAGCGTCACCCCTTCTCCTGCTCGCTAGCCCTGAGGTCAATCCCTCAATTAATCCCCCTATCCTGAGTGACGGGGGTCAGCCCACAGCTAGTCCCCCTACCCATAGCAACTGAGGTACCCCTTCCTGCACCCTGAGCAACAGGCCCATTCTCACTGGTAATCTGGCGCCTTTGCCAGCTGGCACACACTACCTTATCTGCTGAGCTTACAGAGGAGCTGGTATGATCCCACCACAGGTTTCCTCTCCCCACCTGATCTGGGGAAAAAGGAAGGCAGGAACTCTTCATAATCAGCTCCTACCTTGAAATGGCTGTCCTCAGGAACAGGCTGCCCCAGCTGCTAGGCAGGGCTCTCCCAGGTGGAGCAGGGGCAGCCAAATGAACGTGCTCACTTGAGAAGGACCTGGCATACCCAAAGCTGCACCCTAAAATGAGGCCTTGCTTACATGAAAAAGGGGAACCCTAAGGGGTGACTTAAAACTAGTTTAGTTAAACCAGCGTACAGGGCTGTGTGGACACTTGTAGTTAAGTGTAAAGCAGGCTCATTTCATTTAGCAAAACTCAAGAAGGAATCAACTTTAGCTAAACGGAACTATGAGCATCCACACAGCCTTATGCAACTATTTAACTAAGTTGGTTCAAAAGTCACAGCAGAGGTTAAACTGGTGCAGCTTTGTTGTGTCGACAAGTCCTGAGAGTGACGCAGTTCCTTTCTGTTAGTGAGATAGTCAATATAACAGCCTTCACAGGTCCCTCTTTCTGAGCCTTAGATGGCAGCATATAAGATGTGATGAACAAGCTAGCACGTCTTAAGACAGTGGTTTTCAAACTGTGAGTTGCGACCCAGTACTGGGTTGCAGAATGGAAGTCACTGGGTCATGGCACCTCTGGTCAGCACTGCCGACGGGGCTGTTAGAAGTCCCATCGGCGGTGCTGCCCAGCTAAGGCAGGCTAGTTCCTACCTGTTCTGACACCATGCTGTGCCCTGGAAGCCGCCAGCAGCAGGTCTGGCTCCTAGGCGGGGGGGCCAGGAGGCTTCACGTGCTGCTTTCGCCCCAAGCACTGGCTCCGCACCTCCATTGGCTGGTTCCCGGCCAATAGGAGCTGGGGGAGGCAGTATCTGTGGGTGAGAGCTGTGTGGAGCTGGACCTGCTGCTGGCCACTTCCAGGGCGCAGTGTAGTCTGCGGCGTCAGGACAGGCAGGAAGCCTGCCTCTGCACCCTCGCTGTGCTGCTGACTGGGAGCTGCCCAAGGTAAGCCTGCACAGAGAAGAGCTCTATGTTGAAGCAGAAGTTGTTCCAGTAAAAGGTATTACCTCGCCCAGCTTGTCTCTCTACTACCCCTCTGAGACACCTGCAGCCCAGTACCCACTAACTCCACATTGCAGCATTGATGCCAGAACTGACTGGGAGGGGATAATGTGTCCTTCTGAGCCACCCACGTGCTCCCTGCAGCACAATGCCCTCTACTGCCACAGTGGGGCATTGATGTCATGATGGCTTAGAGTGGAGAGCACCACTTACTGAGTCACCCACACGCTCCATGCAGCACCTGGGATTTTCCTAGAGGTCTCCCATCAGACACTGATCTGACAATTCTGCTTAGGTTCAGAGATTCCAAGGCCAGAAGGGAGCACTGTGATCATTCAGTCTGACTTGCTGTGTAACATTGGCCAGAGACATGCCCCAGGATAATTCCTGCAGATCTCTTAGAAGAATACCCAGTCTTGATTTAAAAATGTTCAGTGATGGAGAAACCACCATGACCCTCAGTAAGTTGTTCCAATGGTTAATTACCCTCACTCTTGGACAAAGAACTGGTATGGCTACAGGCTCTGCTGACAGGTGTTTGCACCATTCAGCTCTCCAGCTAAGTTAGACTGACCAGTGCTTGGACACTGCCCTAGAGCTGTCCCCTGCTTTCGAGCACTGACTCTAGCATTAACCTGCTAGCTGGTTGAAGTTACCAGAATTTGGAGGGCCCCAGTGACACTGGTGAAAGTGTGCACTCCTGCATCTATGCAGGATTTGATTTTGCAGGAAACACAGTGAGGGGAGAATAATTTGTCCAAAGCTGGAAGGTATTGCCCATGCATCCTTGGCTTAAACACTGATTGACAGGCAAGTACATAAACCCAGAGCCGCACCTGCCACTTCTCCACAGGTGTAAATAATTCACAATACAGCGCTCTTTGCATCTTGCACATTTTTTCCTTGTTATATATTATGCAACTGTGTTTAGCACTGATCTCAGGGTATGGGGCTGCAAAGAGGCTGCATTTTCTCCTTTTGAGCTCCTTCTGGAACAGGACTCACACCCATGATGTGACGAGCACAGTTCCTACTGCAGGAGCCAAGCTGGCACCAGGCCTCAATTACATTTCAATAAAAGTGTGTTGTTCTTGCCAAGTAACTGCTTTTCGGTTTCCAAGCCCAACTAAAGAATAATCTACTGATTGTCGGCATCATGTCCATCAGAAGCGCAGTGTTCCTCCACAGCAGTCAGAGGGGGAAGGGCCCGGGTTTAAGAGTCCGAGGGTGGTTCTTAACTTCCCATCACATTGTGGTTGGGCACTGAAGGTGACCACAGCACTTCTTTCAGAGTAGCAGCCGTGTTACTCTGTATTCGCAAAAAGAAAAGGAGTACTTGTGGCACCTTAGGGACTAACAAATTTATTTGAGCATAAGCTTTCGTGAGCTACAGCTCACTTCATCGGATGCATTCAGTGGAAAATACAATGGGGAGATTTATATACACACACAGAGAACATGAAACAATGGGTTTTATCATACACACTGTAAGGAGAGTGATCACTTAAGATGAGCTATTACCAGCAGGTGGGGGGGGGAGGAAGAAAACCTTTTGTGGTGATAATCAAGGTGGGCCATTTCCAGCAGTTGACAAGAACATCTGAAGAACGTTGCGGGGGGGGGGGGGGAATAACATGGGGAAATAGTTTTACTTTGTGTAATGACTCATCCACTCCCAGTCTCTATTCAAGCCTAAGTTAATTGTATCCAGTTTGCAAATTAATTCCAATTCAGCAGTCTCTCGTTGGAGTCTGTTTTTGAAGTTTTTTTGTTAGAGAATAGCCACTCTCAGGTCTGTAATCGAGTAACCAGAAAGATTGAAGTGTTCTCCGACTGGTTTTTGAATGTTATAATTCTTGATGTCTGATTTGTGTCCATTTATTCTTTTACGTAGAGACTGTCCAGTTTGACCAATGTACATGGCAGAGGGGCATTGCTGGCACATGATGGCATATATCACATTGGTAGATGTGCAGGTGAACGAGCCTCTGATAGTGTGGCTGATGTGATTAGGCCCTATGATGGTGTCACTATTTCACATTTGGGGACAATGTATACCTTCAAAGCAGCGGCACTGCGATGGGTACCCGCATGGCCCCACAGTATGCCAATATTTTTATGGCTGACTTAGAACAATGCTTCCTCAGCTCTCGTCCCCTAATGCCCCTACTCTACTTGCACTACATTGATGACATCTTCATCATCTGGACCCATGAAAAAGAAGCCCTTGAGGAATTCCACCATGATTTCAACAATTTCCATCCCACCATCAACCTCAGCCTTGACCAGTACACACAAGAGATCCACTTCCTGGACACTAATAAGCGATGGTCACATAAACACCACCCTATACCAGAAACCTACTGACCACTATTCCTACCTATATGCTTCCAGCTTTCACCCAGATCACACCACACGATCCATTGTCTACAGCCAAGCTCTATGATACAACCGCATTTGCTCCAACCCCTCAGACAGAGATAAAAACCTACAAGATCTCTATCAAGCATTCTTACAACTACAATACCCACCTGCTGAAGTGAAGAAACAGATTGACAGAGCCAGAAGAGTACCCAGAAGTCACCTACTACAGGACAGGCCCAACAAAGAAAATAACAGAACGCCACTAGCCATCACCTTCAGCCCCCAACTGAAACCTCTCCAACGCATCAAACTAAGAAAGAAGAAGTGGGGCCGCTAAACACTGAGGATGGAGTGGAGGTTAAAGATAATCTAGGCATGGCCCAAAATCTAAACAAATACTTTGCCTCAGTCTTTAATAAGGCTAAAGAGGATCTTAGGGATAATGGTAGCATGACAAATGGGAGTGAGGATATGGAGGTAGATATTACCATATCTGAGGTAGAAGGGAAACTGAAACAGCTTAATGGGACTAAATCGGGGGGCCCAGATAATCTTCATCCAAGAATATTAAAGGAATTGGCACCTGAAATTGCAAGCCCATTAGCAAGAATTTTTAATGAATCTATAAACTCAGGAGTAGTACCGAATGATTGGAGAATTGCTAATATAGTTCCTATTTTTAAGAAAGGAAAAAAAAGTGATCCGGGTAACTACAGGCCAGTTAGTTTGACATCTGTAGTATGCAAGGTCCTGGAAAAAAATTTGAAGGAGAAATTAGTTAAGGACATTGAAGTCAATAGTAAGTGGGACAAAATACAACATGGTTTTACAAAAGGTAGATCGTGCCAAACCAACCTAATCTCCTTTTTTGAAAAAGTAACAGCTTTTTTAGATAAAGGAAATGCAGTGGATCTAATTTACCTAGATTTCAATAAGGCATTTGATACCGTGCCACATGGGGAATTATTAGTTAAATTGGAGAAGATGGGGATCAATATGAACATCAAAAGGTGGATAAGGAATTGGTTAAAGGGGAGATTGCAACGGGTCCTACTGAAAGGCGAACTGTCAGGTTGGAGGGAGGTTACCAGTGGAGTTCCTCAGGGAGCGGTTTTGGGACCAACCTTATTTAATCTTTTTATTACTGACCTTGGCACAAAAAGTGGGAGTGTGCTAATAAAGTTTGCAGATGATACAAAGCTGGGAGGTATTGCCAATTCGGAGAAGGATCGGGATATTATACAGGAGGATCTGGATGACCTTGTAAACTGAAGTAATAGTAATAGGATGAAATTTAATAGTGAGAAGTGTAAGGTTATGCATTTAGGGATTAATAAAAAGAATTTTAGTTCTAAGTTGGGGACGCATCAATTAGAAGTAATGGAAGAGGAGAAGGACCTTGGAGTATTGGTTGATCATAGGATGACTATGAGCTGCCAATGTGATATGGCTGTGAAAAAAGCTAATGCGGTTTTGGGATGCATCAGGAGAGGCATTTCCAATAGGGATAAGAGGTTTTAGTACCACTATACAAGGCACTGGTGAGACCTCACCTAGAATACTGTGTGCAGTTCTGGTCTCCCATGTTTAAAAAGGATGAATTCAAACTGGAGCAGGTACAGAGAAGGGCTACTAGGATGATCCGAGGAATGGAAAACTTGTCTTATGAAAGGAGACTTAAGGAGCTTGGCTTGTTTAGCCTAACTAAAAGAAGGTTGAGGGGAGATATGATTGCTCTCTATAAATATATCAGAGGGATAAATACAGGAGAGGGAGAGGAATTATTTAAGATCAGCACCAATGTGGACACAAGAACAAATGGGTATAAACCAAGAAGTTTAGACTTGAAATCAGATGAAGGTTTTTAACCATCAGAGGAGTGAAGTTTTGGAATAGCCTTCCAAGGGAAGCAGTGGGGCAAAAGATCTGTCTGGTTTTAAGATTCTACTTGATAAGTTTATGGAGGAGATGGTATGATGGGATAATGGGATTTTGGTAAGTAATTGATCTTTAAATATTCAGGGTAAATAGGACTAATCCCCTGAGATGGGATATTAGATGGATGGGATCTGAGTTACCCAGGAAAGAATTTTCTGTAGTATCTGGCTGGTGAATCTTGCCCATATGCTCAGGGTTTAGCTGATTGCCATATTTGGGGTCGGGAAGGAATTTTCCTCCAGGGCAGATTGGAGAGGCCTGGAGGTTTTTCACCTTCCTCTGTAGCATGGGGCATGGTTAACTTGAGGGAGGCTTCTCTGCCCCTAGAAGTCTTTAAACCATGATTTAAGGACTTCAATAGCTCAGACATAGGTGAGGTTTTTCATAGGAGTAGGTGGGTGAGATTCTGTGGCCTGCGCTGTGCAGGAGGTCGGACTAGATGATCAGAATGGTCCCTTCTGACCTTAGTATCTATGAATCTACAACCTATCCTGAAGGACGACCCATCACTCTCACAGATCTTGGGAGACAGGCCAGTCCTTGCTTACAGACAGCCCCCCAACCTGAAGCAAATACTCACCACCAACCACACACCACACAACAGAACCACTAACCCAGGAACCTATCCTTGCAACAAAGCCCATTGCCAACTCTGTCCACATATCTATTCAGGGGACACCATCATAGGGCCTAATCACATCAGCCACACTATCAGAGGCTCGTTCACCTGCGCATCTACCAATGTGATATATGCCATCATGTGCCAGCAATGCCCCTCTGCCATGTACATTGGTTAAACTGGACAGTCTCTACGTAAAAGAATAAATGGACACAAATCAGACGTCAAGAATTATAACATTCAAAAACCAGTCGGAGAACACTTCAATCTCTCTGGTCACTCGATTACAGACCTGAGAGTGGCTATTCTTTAACAAAAAAACTTCAAAAACAGACTCCAACGAGAGAATGCCAAAATGGAATTAATTTGCAAACTGGATACAATTAACTTAGCCTTGAATAGAGACTGGGAGTGGATGAGTCATTACACAAAGTAAAACTATTTCCCCATGTTATTTCCCCCCACCCACCGCCCAGTGTTCCTGAGATGTTCTTGTCAACTGCTGGAAATGGCCCACCTTGATTATCATCACAAAAGGTTTTCTTCCTCCCCCCATTCCACCTGCTTGTAATAGCTCATCTTAAGTGATCGCTCTCCTTACAGTGTGTATGATAAAACCCATTGTTTCATGTTCTCTGTGTGTGTACATAAATCTCCCCATTGTATTTTCCACTGAATGCATCTGATGAAGTGAGCTGTAGCTCACGAAAGCTTATGCTCAAATAAATTTGCTGGTCTCTAAGATGCCACAAGTACTCCTTTTCTTTAAACAGCACTTCTGTGCTCCTTACCTGCCTGGAGAGGCCTGCCACTTCCCACTCTTCTGAAGGACTTAGAATGCTTTTAAGTTGCAAATTAAGATGTGATTGGCACCTGGGTAGGCCTACCCCTGCTATCTTTAATCTAGCTAGCATGGGTAACAAAGATAGTGAAGACATGACAGCACAGGCTTAAGTGTGGCTATCAACCCAAGTACATACCCAGGGTACCTGGCAGGCTTGTGCTGGGGCAGCTAGCCCATGCTTAAGTCCTTGCAGCTACAACTTCACTACTATAGTTACCCATGCTAGCTAGAGGAAGGTGAGTGTGGGTATGACTAGCCATGCTACTGTTACATCTTAATTTGTGGTGTAGATGTACCCTGTTGTGCTGGAGGCAGAGGGGGACTGAGAACAGAATCCAGGCTGCCTGCCTGCAGTGCCATTTGCACTCAGCTTTTGGACTGAAAAAACCGAAGTCAATATTTCAGCACTCAGCATCTTGGCAGTTCCAGACACAGCTCACAGAGACCAGGCAGCCCCAGCCCCTGCACCTCCCCCCGCCTCACTTTCAGAAGTGAAGGCATGCTTCAGATTGACTCACTCAAACCCCTTAGTCAGGCTGGGGAAAGGACCTGGCCCTCACCCTTCTGGCACCTCTGTTTCACCTGTCTTGATGCCCAATATTCTGTAAATTGTTTTGGTTTATTTACCTCTTACTGGATCACAGGCCTCCATCCCCCACAGCCCAGGCCTCTTTCCTGCTCTGGGCTCTTCTTACACTATAATTAGAAGGGCTGAGTATTACAATTGGGTGTTTAACATTTTTAGTGCTCTACAAACATTGTCTAATTGTTTGGGGTTCACAGTCTTGGCTGAGCCTCACATGCACTGAGCATCATGCTAGCTTCAAAGCCTCACGCATGCTGGATAATTCTAGTGATGACAGCGTCTCATGTGCCATTATTAGTGATAATTTGTGGTATGGTAATGCCCGGGGCCAATTGGTCCCGCACAGACACATAGCAAGAGACAGCCCCTGCCCCTTACAGACACGGACTAAGCAGACAAGGCAGACATGGGGGCGGAACAAAGGGATTCAGCACATGCAGAGCCATGGTTTACATACAGCATGTTAGTGCCACCTTTTGGGAAGGGGGCTGGATTTTTAATTCTTTGGGTGGGTTTTTTGGGTGGTGAACAGCTATAATGGACCTGTTGTAACACTTGGGGCCTAGCAGGCTTTCCCCAATTGTGAGCTCAGGAATTGAAAAGTAGGTGAAAAAGTTTATAAAATGTTCCTCCAACAATAAATGTTGATGGGAAAGGTGCCAAAGAGCTGGCTTGCAGGTCAGACCCTCACACAGCCTTAGCACGGATGCCTCACACACCAGGCCTGATGGTCAGAGCATAGAGTTGCCAGCTTTGGTTGGATGAATTCCTGGAGGTTTCATCACATGACATTATCTTTAATTAAAGATTTAATTTAATTTAATTCCTGAAGACTCCAGGACAATCCTGGAGGGTTGGCAGCCCTATCAGAGCAGCTGAGCACAGTCTGCTGCCACTGCTTTCTCCTGGCAGGGTGGGCACTCAGCACCTACCAATCAGAACATAAGAATGGCCAGACCTGGAGGAAAATTCCTTCCTGACCTTCAATACGGTGATCAGTTAGACCCTGAGCCTATCGGCAAGACCCACCCTGCAGACAAATGGGAAAATAGTTGGCAGTCTTGGCCATGTTCTGGTACGGTAGTCCGTTGTCCACATCACCAATCCATTAACTGGTGCCTTGCATGGCCTGTCCGTTTTCCCATGGGCTGGGAACTGAGCAGTAGTGAATGAGGTGCTGGGGAGGAGAGTCCTAGATTTAGTCCTTCTGAAGGAGACACCAAGACAAGATACCATGCTTCCAGGAGAAAAATCTCCTGGACTTAGAATTGCTGTCTACCTTTATTAAAAGTCCACTGTACAATGTTTCCAGCTCCTCTCCAGGAACAGGAGGACCAAGAGCTTTATAGTTTTAACTTAAGTGTGGTATTTGGGACAATATTAATTAATGTAGATGATCCTATTTGATGTTTGTAAGTATTTTTGTAAATTGTTTGCACATTTTGTACTAATTGTTTGTTCGTACAGTGAGAGGAACCAGCCAGAGACCTATGGACTCTTAGATCTTTCTGGAGTTTTCATTGGACTCTTCCTGCTCTGTGCTGATTGGCTGCTTGTTCCATCCATCCCTCAGTCTCCTCACCTCATCGTCACTCCACATCTGCCCCTCTTACCCTCTTCTCCCCTGCCCTGTCCCCCTCACCCTCTTCCCTTTTCTTTCCCTTTAGCTTATCTCCTCTTAAGTAGCCCCTTTACCTGCCTTCTTTCCCTCCTCCTCCCCAAAGGTGGAACTAGCATGCTGTTTGGTGTCATCACATTGCTCTCTCTGTTGGTGTGTTCTGTCCCTCCCCAACCCTGTGTCGGTCTGGTCTAGTTACACTGTAAGTTCTTCAGGGCAGGGACTGTCTGCTGCTCTGTGTTTGTACAATGCCTGGTTCTGTTCTTGGCTGGCCCTTCGGCACTGCCATAATAAACACGTTAAGTAATAATACCTGCTCCTAGAACTGGGGATAAGTGCATTTTATATAATTGCAAAAAGTCAGAGCAGAGAGACCAAGAACTGAATGGACTATGGAGGTTGAATTAACCTCTCATCCTGAATGGGTGAGCTGATGGATGGTGTGAGGGAAGCTTACAAGGCTGTGCTCCATGCTATATCTGTTCTGTGGCTAAGTAGGATTCTTTTCATCTGCACTAATTTAACACATTTGGAAAAAAAAATCCAGTGTTGATTGCAAAGGGGTGTATACTCTTTTCTTTCTTTGTGACTAAAGCTCCAACGTAAAGGCTTAGTTTGTTCCATTAGAAATTCATGTCCTGTCTACTGTTTTTACTGGAAGACTTTATGGATGACTATTATTACTAAAATTATATAATAGGCTCTTTATGGCATTTAGGATTGCGACATAATAGATACCAAGGAAGTGAAACCTGATTAACTGAAGGAGGAAGCAGTTTTATACAGTCTGTTGTTGTTTTTTTGGTTGGCTGTTCTTAATGAAAATTAACCAAACCACCAAACAGAATAAAATATCTTTGTTAAAAGCTCAATATTCTAAGCCTTCATTTAAGGCAGAAGGCATTCCCCATTCTACTTACCCGGGTCTCCAAAAAGTCTTCTGGCAAAAACAGGGAAGAGAAGACTTGATATTCCTGCTATTTCTAAGGGTAAAAAATTGTCAGGAAACAAACTATTTAAAAAACTCCACCCTCTAGGCCTTCCTTATAAATCATAATTTTCAAATGGCACTCACTTTCCTTGTTTACTGATGGGCCTTTCGATGTTGCACCACCACAACCTCAGAGTGTCTTGCAGCCAGTACTGAGTGTCTCTGCCTGGCACCCCAGTGAGGCAGTGCAGGATTTTAATCCCCTTCCCCCCCATCTGTCTTATTGAGGGTTTTTATTCATGATAAATAATGTAATTGTTGGCAGTTCTGTCAAAGTCTTGTGGGTTGTTCTCTTGCTTGATGTTTGGTGCTGAGCCCCTTGTCTCTGAGATGTGGGCTGGCAGGGGCACAATCTTATGCACAGGATGCTGTGGGGATATTGAAATGTCCCCTCTGTAGTCTGACATAGCACTGGCTAGGACAGCTTTACAGCTTGCCTCTTGGACAATGTAGCTCTTTATCAATGTATCACTTCAAGTGAAGGGAAAGGAGAGTGGGGAGCAGCAGAAGTTAAATCGTTACGGATCCCTTTACATCCTTCAAGAAATTAACAAAGGGTCTTTGTCTGGGCTATTCTAATGTGAATTGTAAAAGTAAGCATACCATTCCAGATTCCCATGACACTGTTGAACACAGCCAGAAAGAGAGAGGCCAGAAAATGCTCCTGATACTATAGAAAAGTGAATCAGAATTTTGTATCCCACTCTTGTCTTTGTCAGGGTACACTGGCCTATGGCTGTTCTAAGGTGATTGTATGAATGACTACCTCTCCCTTTTGGCTTTCCATGACCCTTCCTTTCTCCTCATTTCACTCCTTTCACTTCTCTAGCAAATTCATTATTTGAAAATTTAAAACTATAATTAGAAAACCAACTCTAAATTATCTCAGAAACCTACAGAACTGTTAATTGTAGTTGTATTTTATCGTTATGGCCTCTTTCTAAATATTTATAAAATTACCACCATTTTGTGATTTGAACAGGGAGTAACTTTGTGAATGCCCTAAAAAAATTCATAGAAGATAGTGTTTATAACTAACCAGACTTTTCCAGTAAATGAAGTTAGTTACTGTCCCCTCCACAAGGTGTAGAATAGAAGCAAGGGACCATTTTCTCCAACATATCAACCTCATCTGTAAAACTATTCAAGGTTTTACAAACAAACAAAAGTGCATTTGTTTAAAAGTTCCTTTCTTGTGGCATCCTCTTCTTCCCCCTGAGAGCAGTTTCTAGATGTACAAGACTCTTGGAGGTGGCTAGTCGTTTGTAAAATTATCCTAGGCAAAGCATTTATAATTGAGGGAAGGAGTAAAGTACCAATCATTACTGTAGGCCTAATGAGACAGGTGTCTACAGCAAATCTGCTGTTTTAATTATCCTACAGCTGATGATTTGAATTGAGTTTCTTCTTCTTCTTAGGTCCCGGATCTGTAAGGTGGAACTTTTCCATGTATTCCAAAGGCTGATGGCTAGTATTTCACAGGAGAATCTGCCAGAATCTCTCAGGTGAGAAATTACTCTTTCTGATTGGTTATAAGGAGAATCTCAACAGATTCCAAGAGTGGCACTGATGAAACCAGAGGCTGCCAATATAAGGGAATTTGATTACTGCTGGGATCAGCATTAAAATTTGACTTTTTAAGGCTACAACATTTGGATATTGGCAAGTGCAGTATGTGCTTTCTTACCCAGTTGGTAAGTTAGCAGTAATAATACCTCTTGTATTCAAGTGAGACCAGGATATGAAAAAGTTTTTGGGGGACTTTCTAGTTCAGGTGAGCAAGGATGAGAAATAATGGGATTAAAATCCTGCCAGTGTTGGCACAGACAGAAACCAGTGGTGATAATTAGCCACTGTTTAGTATCTGTGAAATAATTAGGTGGGTCTCAGTGCATTTCCTAGTGCACAGGTGTCCACATCACAAAAACCACTGTTGTAGCTGTTACTAATTGCCAGTAAAGGCACTAGTGTCAGCAGAGAGAAGTCCAAGGGCTAAACACTTCTCCCTTCAGGTCACAGCGAAGGCCCATGGAGAGTGGGGGCCAGTGTGAACAGCTTGCATGTCTGCTTCATGTGCTGTATCTGTTTTGTGCATAGAGACTTTTAGTAAAAGCAGAAACTCTTACCTAGTGGGAATTTCATTATAAGAACATAAGAATGGCCATACTGGACAAGACCAAAGGTCCATCCAGCTCAGGATCCTATCTATCGACAGTGACCAATGCCGGGTGCCCCAGAGGGAGTGAACCTAACAGGTAATGATCAATGATCTCTCTCCTGCCATCCATCTCCACCCTCTGACAAACAGAGTCTAGGGACACCATTCCTTACCTATCCTGGCTAATAACAATTAATGGACTTAGCCTCCAGGAATTTATCTAGTTCTCTTTTAAACCCTGTTATAGTCCTAGCCTTCACAACTTCCTCAGGCAAGGAGTTCCACAGGTTGACTGTGCGCTGAGTGAAGACGAACTTGCTTTTATTTGTTTTAAACCTGCTACCCATTAATTTCATTTGATGGCCCCTAGTTCTTATATTATGAGAACTAGTAAAAAACTTTTCCTTATTCACTTTCTCCACACCACTCATGATTTTATATACCTCTATCATATCCCCCCTTAGTCTCCTCTTACAAGGTGAAAAGTCCTAGCCTCTTTAATCTGTCCTCATATGGGACCCATTCCAAACCCCTAATCATTTTAGTTGCCCTTTTTTGAATCTTTTCTAATGTTAGTATATCTTTTTTGAGATGAGGGGATGTGGGCATACCATGGATTTATATAAGGGCAATAAGATATTCTCTATCCCTTTTTTAATGATTCCTAACATCCTGTTTGCTTTTTTGACTGCCGCTGCACACTGCATGGATGTCTTCAGAGAACTATTCACGATGACTTCAAGATCTTTCTTCTGATTAGCTGTAGCTAAATTAGCCCCCATCATACTGTATGTATAGCTGGGGTTATTTTTTCCAGTGTGCATTACTTTACATTTATCCACATTAAATTTCATTTGCCATTTTGTTGCCCAATCACTTAATTTTGTGAGATTTTTTTTGAAGTTCTTCACAATCTGCTTTGGTCTTAACTATCTTGAGCAGTTTAGTATCATCTGCAAACTTTGCCACCTCACTGTTTACCCCTTTCTCCAGATCAGGGATCCCAGATGTGTACTATGGTCATCCAGAAATCTGTTAGATTATTTCCAAATGGCTTAGTCTGACCCTCTCCCCTTAAGCCATCCATAAATTCAGTCAAGTTAAATTGTGGAAGCTCCTCATATTTTCTTGCCTGGTGACAATAGCCCATGCAGCCAGCTCACAGCAGCACCCTCTTCGCTCTGAGCTGGTTCCTGGTGCTGGCACTGCCACACACAGCCGGTTACCCATTCCCGTCACTCCCCAGTGAGCAGCCCAGCTGCAAGCCCTCACCTTTGGGCAGCACAAGGTCCCTGCTGCAGCCAGTTTGGGTGATACTGGCAACTGCCACTCTGTGACCAAACTCAGTTACAGCAATTGTATCACAGCACTAGTGATTTGGGGGTGGTTTTCCATCTGTCTTATGAAAACATGATGAAAGGCACCAGCTCACAAATGTCCCCTTATTAAAAGTGACCACCATCTCCTATTACTGTCAGTGGACCTGCAGTCAAGGAGATGCTGCAGTTTACCTGTAGTCTGTCTGCACATGGGAGTGAGGCTGCCCTTGACAAGTTGAGACACAAGGTGAGAGAGGAAATAGCTTTGACTGGACCAGCTTCTGTTGGGGAGCAAGACAAGCGTTTGAGTGTACTTGGAGCTCTTCCCAGGTCTGGGAAAGGTTCTCTGCATGTCACAGCTAAATACCAGGTGGATCAGATTGTTTAGCATAAGTAGTTAACACATATTTCTGGGTAACAGTCAAGGTGCCACCCCTCCAGTCATTCGAGAGCGCATGAACTAATTCACAAAGGACAATGATAAAAGATAAAAACACGCCATCTCCTGTGGGTGAACACTTCTCACAAAGCAATCACTCTATGTCTGACCTAGCAGCCTTGTCCGCAAAGGAAACCTGCACGACACTTTCAAAAGATGAGTCTGGGAGCTTAAATTCAAAACTTTGCTAGACACTAAAAATCATGGACTGAACAGAGATACTGGATTTATAGCTTATGACAACAATCTGTGACTCATGAACAACCCCTACCAGCTGCCTTACCTCCCCCCAATCTCCATGACTGGATGGCTGTTAACGGGTCACTGCACCTTGAATGGTCCCTGTAGTGAGGCGGTGTGGTCCCTCACCACCCTGGAGAGGGACAAGCCCTTCCAGACACAGGAGTGGGTGGAGCTAGGGAGATCTGGGTCCACCCCTCAGAGAGTCAGGCGGTGCCTTGGAAGTACAAAGTCTCGACCTCAGAGCTCACTGGAAAGCCAGCCACCAGGGAGGTCAGATGCCTCTGGCCCAGCCCACAACTGGGAAGCCCCACAGCCCAAAGTGCATGCAAGGACGGGCCCAACTTGCTCTGTGACTGTTACCCGGAGGAATTGCCAGGGCTGCCTCTTGCCACCTACCCCGAGGAACCCATGGTGCTGGACCCCCCGGAGGACACCACTGTGACCCAGGTAGCACCAGAGGGGGAGTGTGGAAGCAGCCCAGGGGCAGCCGACCCTAGTCTGGCTGCAACACTACCAGAACCCATGTCAGTGTGATAGCACACACCAGGACAGCGGAGAAACCGTTCTCCCCAGCAGCCAGGAACTGTTTATCACCCTGGAGCTAATATCCTCCCAATCTGGACTCCCGGACCTTGAAGGTGGAGAAGGCACCTCTGATTAGTGTAACTTTGTAAATATAGGTTTCAGAGCCTCGCGAACCAGCTGAGCGGCAGCGAACCAGCGGAGCAGCGGGGACAGCAGAGCAGCTCACAGCAGGAGTTTGCCTGGGACTGGTAAGTATCCGAGTGTGTGTGTTTGCTTGCTGAGGAAGTATCCGAGCGTGTGTTTGCTGGGAGGGCAGGGAGAGAGCCTGAGTGAGTGTCTGATTGGCTGCTAGCCTGCAGGGGGCGGGCATTAGGGTGTCTGTGTGTTTGCGTCAGGGAAGCCTGGCTGTTTGAAAATAGCCAGAGCCTCGCGAACCAGCTGAGCAGCGGGGACAGCAGAGCAGCTCACAGCAGGAGTTTGCCTGGGAGTTGGCCTGGAGTGAGCCCAGTGAGGCTTACATCTTGCCAACGTCTCTGAGGAAGCTCATAGTAGGTAGGTGATATGGAAGGGGGGGGTTCAGCTGTTGTGACCTGCACTGGATGTGCCATGTTTGTCTTTCTTCCACAGGACAGAAGCGACTTTGTCTGTACAAAGTGCAAGCTGGTCTCCATATTGGAAGAAAAGATTGAAGGTCTGGAGCAACAGTTAACGACCCTGCGTTGTATACAAGAGACTGAGGATTTTCTGGACCAAACTCAGGATAGGCTTCTAGGGGCACAAAGCTCTAAAGATATAGAGCAGGTTGCACAGAGGAGCCAAGAGGCCAGTGAAGAAGCTTGGCAACATGTGACCTCCAGAAGAGGTAAGCGGAATGTCCGGGTTCCAGTAACACAGACACAGGTAACTAACCGCTTTCATGTTCTCTCCACAGGTACCATTGCGGAGAGTGGACCAGATGATATGTCTGGGGGGAGAAAGCAGAAGGAGACCCCGCTGGTTGGGAGGCATGGGATGCGATGTCCTGAGGTTGGGGGTTCCACGACCACCACTCCCAAGAGGAGAAGGCGGGTGGTGGTGGTCGGGGACTCTCTCCTCCGGGGGACTGAGTCATCTATCTGCCGCCCTGACCAGGAAAACCGAGAAGTCTGCTGCTTGCCAGGGGCTAAGATTCGTGATGTGACGGAGAGACTGCCGAGACTCATCAAGCCCTCGGATCGCTACCCCTTCCTGCTTCTCCACGTGGGCACCAATGATACTGCCAAGAATGACCTTGAGCGGATCACTGCGGACTACGTGGCTCTGGGAAGAAGGATAAAGGAGTTGGAGGCGCAAGTGGTGTTCTCGTCCATCCTCCCCGTGGAAGGAAAAGGCCTGGGTAGGGACCGTCGAATCGTGGAGGTCAACGAATGGCTACGCAGGTGGTGTCGGAGAGAAGGCTTTGGATTCTTTGACCATGGGATGGTGTTCCATGAAGGAGGAGTGCTGGGCAGAGACGGGCTCCATCTTACGAAGAGAGGGAAGAACATCTTTGCCAGCAGGCTGGCTAACCTAGTGAGGAGGGCTTTAAACTAGGTTCACCGGGGGAAGGAGACCAAAGCCCTGAGGTAAGTGGGAAAGCGGGATACCGGGAGGAAGCACAGGCAGGAATGTCTGTGAGGGGAGGGCTCCTGCCTCATACTGGGAATGAGGGGCGATCAACAGGTTATCTCAAGTGCTTATATACAAATGCACAAAGCCTTGGAAACAAGCAGGGAGAACTGGAGGTCCTGGTGATGTCAAGGAATTACGACGTGATTGGAATAACAGAGACTTGGTGGGATAACTCACATGACTGGAGTACAGTCATGGATGGTTATAAACTGTTCAGGAAGGACAGGCAGGGCAGAAAAGGTGGGGGAGTAGCACTGTATGTAAGGGAGCAGTATGACTGCTCAGAGCTCCGGTACGAAACTGTGGAAAAACCTGAGTGTCTCTGGATTAAGTTTAGAAGTGTGTGCAACAAGAGTGATGTCATGGTGGGAGTCTGCTATAGACCACCGGACCAGGGGGATGAGGTGGATGAGGCTTTCTTCCGGCAACTCACGGAAGCTACTAGATCGCATGCCCTGATTCTCATGGGTGACTTTAATTTTCCTGATATCTGCTGGGAGAGCAATACAGCGGTGCATAGACAATCCAGGAAGTTTTTGGAAAGCGTAGGGGACAATTTCCTGGTGCAAGTGCTAGGGGAGCCAACTAGGGGGAGCGCTTTTCTTGACCTGCTGCTCACAAACCGGGTAGAATTAGTGGGGGAAGCAAAAGTGGATGGGAATCTGGGAGGCAGTGACCATGAGTTGGTTGAGTTCAGGATCCTGACGCAGGGAAGAAAGGTAAGCAGCAGGATACGGACCCTGGACTTCAGGAAAGCAGACTTTGACTCCCTCAGGGAACAGATGGCCAGGATCCCCTGGGGGACTAACATGAAAGGGAAGGGAGTCCAGGAGTGCTGGCTGTATTTCAAGGAATCCCTGTTGAGGTTACAGGGACAAACCATCCCGATGAGTCGAAAGAATAGTAAATATGGCAGGCGACCAGATTGGCTTAATGGTAAATCCTAGCGGATCTTAAACATAAAAAAGAAGCTTACAAGAAGTGGAAGGTTCGACATATGACCAGGGAAGAGTATAAAAATATTGCTCGGGCATGTAGGAAAGATATCAGGAGGGCCAAATCGCACCTGGAGCTGCAGCTAGCAAGAGATGTCAAGAGTAACAAGAAGGGTTTCTTCAGGTATGTTGGCAACAAGAAGAAAGCCAAGGAAAGTGTGGGCCCCTTACTGAATGAGGGAGGCAAGCTAGTGACAGAGGATGTGGAAAAAGCTAATGTACTCAATGCTTTTTTTGCTTCTGTTTTCACTAACAAGGTCAGCTCCCAGACTGCTGTGCTGGGCAACACAAAATGGGGAAGAGATGGCCAGCCCTCTGTAGAGATAGAGGTGGTTAGGGACTATTTAGAAAAGCTGGACGTGCACAAGTCCATGGGGCCGGACGAATTGCATCCGAGAGTGCTGAAGGAATTGGCGGCTGTGATTGCAGAGCCCTTGGCCATTATCTTTGAAAACTCGTGGCGAACGGGGGAAGTCCCGGATGACTGGAAAAAGGCTAATGTAGTGCCCATCTTTAAAAAAGGGAAGAAGGAGGATCCTGGGAACTACAGGCCGGTCAGCCTCACCTCAGTCCCTGGAAAAATCATGGAGCAGGTCCTCAAAGAATCAATCCTGAAGCACTTAGAGGAGAGGAAAGTGATCAGGAACAGTCAGCATGGATTCACCAAGGGAAGGTCATGCCTGACTAATCTAATCGCCTTTTATGATGAGATTACTGGTTCTGTGGATGAAGGGAAAGCAGTGGATGTATTGTTTCTTGACTTTAGCAAAGCTTTTGACATGGTCTCCCACAGCATTCTTGTCAGCAAGTTAAGGAAGTATGGGCTGGATGAATGCACTATAAGGTGGGTAGAAAGCTGGCTAGATTGTCGGGCTCAACGGGTAGTGATCAATGGCTCCATGTCTAGTTGGCAGCCGGTGTCAAGTGGAGTGCCCCAGGGGTCGGTCCTGGGGCCCGTTTTGTTCAATATCTTCATAAATGATCTGGAGGATGGTGTGGATTGCACTCTCAGCAAATTTGCGGATGATACTAAACTGGGAGGAGTGGTAGATACGCTGGAGGGGAGGGATAGGATACAGAAGGACCTAGACAAATTGGAGGATTGGGCCAAAAGAAATCTAATGAGGTTCAATAAGGATAAGTGCAGGGTCCTGCACTTAGGATGGAAGAATCCAATGCACCGCTACAGACTAGGGACCGAATGGCTCGGCAGCAGTTCTGCGGAAAAGGACCTAGGGGTGACAGTGGACGAGAAGCTGGATATGAGTCAGCAGTGTGCCCTTGTTGCCAAGAAGGCCAATGGCATTTTGGGATGTATAAGTAGGGGCATAGCGAGCAGATCGAGGGACGTGATCGTTCCCCTCTATTCGACACTGGTGAGGCCTCATCTGGAGTACTGTGTCCAGTTTTGGGCCCCACACTACAGGAAGGATGTGGATAAATTGGAAAGAGTACAACGAAGGGCAACGAAAATGATTAGGGGTCTAGAGCACATGACTTATGAGGAGAGGCTGAGGGAGCTGGGATTGTTTAGTCTGCAGAAGAGAAGAATGAGGGGGGATTTGATAGCTGCTTTCAACTACCTGAAAGGGGGTTTCAAAGAGGATGGCTCTAGACTGTTCTCAATGGTAGCAGATGACAGAACGAGGAGTAATGGTCTCAAGTTGCAATGGGGGAGGTTTAGATTGGATATTAGGAAAAACTTTTTCACTAAGAGGGTGGTGAAACACTGGAATGCGTTACCTAGGGAGGTGGTAGAATCTCCTTCCTTAGAGGTTTTTAAGGTCAGGCTTGACAAAGCCCTGGCTGGGATGATTTAACTGGGACTTGGTCCTGCTTTGAGCAGGGGGTTGGACTAGATGACCTTCTGGGGTCCCTTCCAACCCTGATATTCTATGATTCTATGATTCTATGATTCAGAGTCGCAGCCGTGTTAGCTGTATTCGCAAAAAGAAAAGGAGTACTTGTGGCACCTTAGAGACTAACAAATTTATTTGAGCATAAGCTTTCGGGAGCTACAGCTCACTTCAAGAAAGCGTGTTTAATGATTAATTTGCCCTGAAGACTTGGGATGCATTCGCAGCCAGTACAGCTACTGGAAAAGTCTGTTAATGTGTCTGGGGATGGAGCGGAAATCCTCCAGGGACATCTCAATGAATCTCTCCTGAAGATACTCCCAAAGCCTTTGCAAAAGGTTTCTGGGGAGGGCAGCCTTATTGCTTCCTCCATGGTAGGACATTTTACCACACCAGGCCAGTAGCATGTAGTCTGGAATCATTGCATAAGAAAGCATGGCAGCGTGTGGTCCCGGTGTTTGCTGGCATTCAAGCAACATCCATTCTTTATCTCTCTGTGTTATCCTCAGGAGAGTGATATCATTCATGGTCACCTGGTTGAAATAGGGGAATTTTATTAAGGGGACATTCAGAGGTGGCCATTCCTGCTGGGCTGTTTGCCTGTGACTGAAAAGAAATCATCTCCACTGTTAGCCACACGGTGGGGAGAGGGGTGAAGTGATCATCCCAGAGAATTGGGTGTGGGGGTGGGGTTAGTTGGATTTGTGCTGCATGTTAACCCGAAAACATCAGCCCCTCCTTTTAAACGGCCAATGTGTCTTTCAATTTTACTCTCCCTTTTTTTCCTCCCGCAGCTGCAAATGTTTCAACGCTGCCACTAGCATCTCCATCCCAGAGGCTAGCGCAGATAAGAAGGTGAAAAAAACGCACTTGCGATGAAATGTTCTCTGAGCTCATACGGTCCTCCCACACTGAAAGAGCCCAGCAGAATGCATGGAGGCAGACAATGTCAGAGTCCAGGAAAGCACAAAATGAACATGAGAACAGGAGGGATGCGTGAGAAGATAGAAGGCTGGAAAAACAGGAGAGGTGGTGGCAGTGCAATGAGATGAGGCAGGATGCAATGCTGAGACTACTGGAGGATCAAACTAATGTGCTCCAGCGTATGATTGAGATGCAGAAAAGGCAGCAGGAGCACAGACCGCCACTGCAGCCCCTGTGTAATCAACCGCCCTCCTCCCCAAGTTCCATAGCCTCCTCACCCAGACACCCAAGAACGCAGCAGGGGGGGGGCCCTCCGGGCCCCCAACCACTCTACCCCAGAGGACTGCCCAAGAAACAGAAGGCTGGCATTCAATAAGTTTTGAAGTGCAGTGTGGCCTTGTCCTTCCCTCCTCCCCTCCCGGTGCTTCCCTCCTCCTCCACCCCTCCTATGCTACCTTTGCAGTTATCCCCCTGTTTGTATGACAAATTAATAAAGAATGCATGCATTTGAAACAACAATGACTTTATTGACTCTGCAAGCGGTGATCAAAGTGCAAAGCGTAGGGTGGTTGGCTTACAAGGAAGGAGAGTGAACCAAGGGGTTGGGTTTACCTCAAGGAGAAACAAACAGAACTGTAACACTGTAGCTGGTCAGCCATTAAACTGGTTTTCAAAGCTTCTCTGATGCGCAGTGCACCCTGCTGTGCTCTTCTAATCATCCTGGTGTCTGGCTGCGCATAATCAGTGGCCAGGTGATTTTCCTCAACTTCCCATCCCACCATAAACATCTCCCCCTTACTCTCACAGATATTGTGGAGCACACAGCAAGCAGTAATAACAATGGGAATATCGGTTTTGCTGAGGTCTAACTGAGTCAGTAAACTGCGCCAGGGCACTTTTAAACATCCAAATGCACATTCTACCACCATTCTGCGCTTGCTCAGCCTATAGTTGAACAGCTCCTGACTACTCCCCAGGGTGCCTGTGTATGGCTTCATGAGCCATGGCACTAAGGGGTAGACTGGGTCCCCAAGGATAGGCATTTCAACATCCCCAACGGTTATTTTCTGGTCTGGAAAGTAAGTCCCTAGCTGCAGCTGTTCATACAGACCAGCGTTCCTGAGGATGAGAGCATCATGTACCTTTCCTGGCCATCCCACGTTGATGTTGGTGAAACATCCCTTGTGATCCACCAGTGCTTGCAGCATCATTGAAAAGTACCCCTTTCGGATTATGTACTCACTGGCTTGGTGCTCCAGTCCCAAGATAGGCATACGTGTTCCATCTATTGTCCCACCACAGTTAGGGAATCCCATTGTAGCAAAGCCATCCACTATAACCTGCACATTTCCCAGAGTCACTACCCTTGATAGCAGCAGCTCAGTGATTGCACTGGCTATTTGGATCACAGCAGCCCCCACAGTAGATTTGCCCACTCCAAATTGATTCCCGACTGACCGGTAGCTGTCTGGCGTTGCAAGTTTCCACAGGGCTATCACCACTCACTTGTGAACTGTGAGGGCTGCTCTCATCTTGGTATTCTTGCACTTCAGGGCATGGGAAAGCAAGTCAAAAGTTCCATGAAAGTGCCATTACACATGCAAAAGTTTCGCAGCCACTGGGAATCATTCACGACCTGCAACACTATGCGGTCCCACCCAGTCTGTGCTTGTTTCCTGGGCCCAGAATCGGTATTCCATGGCATGAGCCTGCCCCATTGCCACCAGGATGGCCAAATTGCTGGGGCCTGTGCTTTGAGACAAGTCTGCGTCCATGGCCTCATCACTCTCATCACCACACTGCTGTCGCATCCTTGCCTGCTTTTGCAGGTTCTGGTTCTGCATATACTGCATGATAATGCATGAAGTGTTTACAATGCTCATAACTGTCGCAGTGATCTGAGCGGGCTCCATGCTTGCCATGGTATGGCATCTGCAGGACAGCAGAGTTGCAGGAGAAGTGGTGGTTGGATGACCAGTTTTGCAGACCTACTGCACCGTCTGCTGCCAGGACACAACAGCTGAGCGGGCTGCATGCTTGCTGTGGTATGACGAGACAAGAGCAGCTGAGCAGAGTTGCTGCGGATGCGGTGGATGATGATGGTCATATAGAGGACCTGCGAGGTGAATTCATAGCACTTGATGATGATGGTTTGCAGCCCTACTGCACCGTCTGCTGAAAGCAGTATGGCGCCTGCATGGAAAAAAGGTGCAAAATGATTGTCTGCTGTTGCTTTCACGGAGGGAGGGGCAACTGATGACATGTACCCAAAACCACCTGCAACAATGTTTTTGCCCCATCAGGCATTGGTAGTTCAACCCAGAATTCCAATGGGCAGCAGAGACTGTGGGAACTGTGGGATAGCTACCCACAGTGCAACGCTCCAAAAGTCGACGCTAGCCATGGTACTGTGGACGCACTCCGCCAACTTAATGCGCTTAGTGGGGACACACACAATCAACTGTATAAAATCGTTTCCTAAAAATCGACGTCTATAAATTCGACCTAATTTCGTAGTGTAGACATACCCCTAGACTATCCCTGACAGGTGTTTGTCCAACTTGTTCTTAAAAACCTCCATTGATGGGGGTTACACAAGCTCCCTTGGAAGTCTATTTCAGTGCTTAACTACCCGTAGAATTGGAAAATTTTTAGTAATATCTAACCCAGTGATTCCCAAACTTGTTCCGCCGCTTGTACAGGGAAAGCCCCTGGCAGCTTGGGCCGAGGGACATACTGGCCACCGCTTCCAGCAGCTCCCATTGGCCTGGAGCAGCGAACTGCGGGCATTGGGAGCTGCAATTGACCGAACCTGCAAACACAGCAGGTAAACAAACCGGCCCGGCCCGCCTTGGGTTTTCCCTGCACAAGGGGTGGAACAAGTTTAGGAACCACTGATCTAACCTAAAACTCACTTGCTGCAGATTAAACCCATTACTTGCCCTTAAAATATTGGAAGGCTGTTATCAGGTTCCCCCCTCAGTCTTCTTTTCTCAAGTCTAAACATCCCCAGTGTTGTTTTTTTTTAACCTTTCCTCATAGGTCAGGTTTTCTAAACCTTTTATCGTTTTTCTTGTTCTCCTCAGGACTCTCTCCAGTTTGTCCACATCTTTCCTAAAGTGTGGCACCAGAACTGGACACAGTATTCCAGCTGAGGCCTGACCAGCACCAAGTAGAGCAGGACAAATATCTCCTGTGTCTTACAATGACACTCCAGAATTATATTAGCCTTTTTTGCAACTGCATCGTCCTTCATGCTATCTTTCAACAAAAAAGCTTCAAAAACAGACTCCAATGAGAGACTGCTGAATTGGAATTAATTTGCAAACTGGATACAATTAACTTAGGCTTGAATAGAGACTGGGAATGGATGAGTCATTACACAAAGTAAAACTATTTCCCCATGTTATTTCTCCCCCCCACCCCACCCCCCACTGTTCCTCAGATATTCTTGTTAACTGCTGGAAATAACCTACCTTGCTTGTCACCATGAAAGGTTTTCTTCCTTCCCCCCCCTGCTGCTGGTGATGGCTTATCTTAAGTGATCATTCTCCTTACAGTGTGTATGATAAACCCATTGTTTCATGTTCTCTGTGTGTGTATATAAATCTCCCCTCTGTTTTTTCCACCAAATGCATCCGATGAAGTGAGCTGTAGCTCACGAAAGCTTATGCTCTAATAAATTTGTTAGTCTCTAAGGTGCCACAAGTACTCCTTTTCTTTTTGCGAATACAGACTAACACGGCTGCTACTCTGAAACCTGTCATTACAGCCAGTATTTCACCCTATCTGTGATTTGGGGTGTGTGTCATAAATATAAAGGGAAGGGTAACCACCTTTCTGTATACAGTGCTATAAAATCCCTCCTGGCCAGAGGCAACATCCTGTTACCTGTAAAGGGGTAAGAAGCTCAGCTAACCTGGCTAGCATCTGACCCAAAAGACCAATAAGGGGACAAGATACTTTCAAATCTTGGGGGGGAGGGGAAGGCTTTTGTTTGTGTTCTTTGTTTACGTGGTTGTTCTCTCTTGGGACTGAGAGAGGCCAGACAGAAATCCATCTTCTCCAACCCATCCTAATCCAAGTCTCCAATATTGCAACCAGTATAGGTAAGCCAGGCAAGGCAGATTAGTTTATCTTTTGTTTTATGTGAATTTTCTCTGTGTTAAGAGGGAGATTTATTCCTGTTTTGTGTAACTTTAAGGTTTTGCCCAGAGGGGGATCTTCTGTGTTCTGAATCTCAATACCCTGTAAAGTATTTTCCATCCTGATTTTACAGAAATGATTTTTACCTTTCTTTTTTTTAATAAAATCCTTCTTTTAAGAATCTAACTGATTTTTCCATTGTTCCAAGATCCAGGGGTTTGGGTCTTTGATGATTATGTAACAAATTGGTTAGGATATTATTCTCAAGCCTCCCCAGGAAAGGGAGTGTATAGACCTTGGGGGGATATTTTGGGGAAAGACGTCTCTAACTGGTCTCTTTCCCTCTTCTTTGTTTAAAACGCTTGGTGGTGGCAGCATATTGTTCAAGGACAAGGCAAAGTTTGTACCTTGGGGAAGTTTTTAACCTAAGCTGGTAAGAATAAGCTTAGGGGGTCTTTCATGTGGATCCCCACATCTCTACCCCAGAGTTCAGAGTGGGGAAGGAATCCTGACACACGCATTGATGAGCTAGTTGATCAGTTAGGTAAGGCCCAATACCTAACCACTCTGGACCTGACCAAAGGATATTGGCAAATTCCCCTGGTCAAGAATGCCAAGGAAAAGACTGGTTTCAGAGTAGCAGCCATGTTAGTCTTTATCCACAAAAAGAAAATGAGGACTTGAGACTAACAAATTTATTTGAGCATAAGCTTTTGTGAGCTACAACTCACTTCATCAGATGCATTCAGTGGAAAATACAGTGGGGAGATGTATATACACAGAGAACATGAAACAATGGGTGTTACCATACATACTGTAACAAGAGTGATCAGGTAAGATGAGCTATTACCAGCAGAAGAGTGGGGGGGGGAGAAACTTTTGTAGTGATAATCAAGGTGGGCCATTTCCAGCAGTTGACAAGAATGTCTGAGGAACAGTGTGGCGGGGGGGAAATAAATATGGGGAAATAGTTTTACTTTGTGTAATTTCTCTACACCCGATGGCCTGTTCCAATACACTGTCCTCCTTTTTGGACTCCCTGGGGCCCCTGAAACATTCCAACGACTTATGGACAAATTGCTGTGACCCCATGCCAAGTATGTCACTACCTATCTAGATGACATAGTCATCCATAGCCCTGACTGGGAAACGCACCTAGGAAAAGTAGAAGCAGTGCTAGACACCCTTCAGAAGGCCGACCTCACTGCCAACCCTTTCAAATGTGTGATAAGACTAGCTGAGGCCACATACCTCGGGTATGTAGTAGAGAGAGGTTTGGTGAAACCCCAGTGGAACAATGTGGAGGCAATACAAGGTTGGCCTTGACCAGTCCGCAAAAAGCAGGTCAGAGCATTTCTAGGGATAGTAGGATACTATCGGAGATTCATCCCTCATTTTGCCACAAGAGCAGGGCCATTGACAGATTTGATAAAGGCTCAGGGCCCCGAGATAGTAAAGTGGACTGACGTGGCAGAAGGAGCATTTGCAGATTTAAGGGCAGCCCTTTGCTGCCATCCAGTACTCATAGCCCCAGACTTTGAGAAGGAATTCATCCTATAAACAGATGCCTTGGAGGTAGGGCTAGGAGCCATACTTTCGCAGATGATAGGGGAGGAGGAACACCCGATCTTGTACCTCAGCCGGAAACTCCTCCCCAGGGAACAAAAGTACACCGTCGTTGAAAAGGAATGTCTGGTGGTAAAATGGGCTATGGAGACTCTCCGCTACTACCTACTGGAACGGCGGTTTACTCTCGTGACAGACCACACCCCACTCCAGTGGATGCACAGAAACAAGGAGAAGAACGCAAGAGTGACTAGGTGGTTCCTATCCCTGCAGCCCTTCAATTTCTGGGTACAACATAGGGCCGGAAGCCAACACGGCAATGCTGATGGCCTATCACGACAGCACTGCCTCTCGTCCCAAGTAACCCAACCCCATGGTGCTGAGCGGGGTGGGGTGGTGGAGGGGATATGTGATAAGGCATGGCCAGAGGGCAGCAGGAGAGTGTTAGAAGGGAGCCTTATTCCCTGTAGAGGGAAGAAAGTTTGCTATAGATTAATTAAAGCACCTGAAGCCAATTAAAGCACTTGAAGCCAGTTAGAGCACCTGAAGCCAGTCACATGATAAAACCCTCCTGCATCGATCAGACAGGAGGAGGAGTTGGAGTAGAGAGCAGTTTGGAGGGGAGCAGAGGAGAGTCTGGAGAAGTGCTGCAGTGGGCTAAGAAGACCAAGACCCTAGGTAAAGGGACACCTGGTTTGTGCAGAAGGAGGGCAGGAAGCCCCACAAACTGAAGGGCAGGAGATGGAAGTAGCCCAGGGGAAGGAACCACTAGTTCAAGTAGTTTACCACTATCCCTAGGGCCCCTGGGCTGGTACCCAGAGTAGAGGGCGGACCTGGGTCCCTCCCTCTCCACTCCCCTCCTCTAGGACACTAGTGGGGCAGATAATACTCCTGTTCAGGGGCAAGAAACGGTGCCCTGAAACCCCCCTTCCCCCCCACACACACACAAAGAGAAACTGCGAGACCCACCATAGTAGTGCTGGCAATTTGCCACCTAATCCTTTTCCTCAAATAACTCCCCCTGGGTTTCTAATAGCACTGATTACTCTGGAAAGAATTTCTCAATCTAGTTTAGGAGTACTTGGGGCACCTTAGAGACTAACAAATTTATTAGAGCATAAGCTTTCGTGAGCTACAGCTCACTTCATCGGATGCATTTCCACCAAATGCATCCGATGAAGTGAGCTGTAGCTCACGAAAGCTTATGCTCTAATAAATTTGTTAGTCTCTAAGGTGCCCCAAGTACTCCTTTTCTTTTTGTGAATACAGACTAACACGGCTGCTACTCTGAAATCAATCTAGTTTACTGTCCTCTAACTGCCAGAAGCTGGGAGTGGATGACAGAGGATGGATCACTCCCAAAATTATCCTGTTCATTGCCTCTGAAGCACCTGGCATTGGCCACTATCAGAAGACAGGACACTGGGCTAACTGGACCTTTTGTCTGACCCAGTCTGGCCCTTCTTAGATTCTTATGTTTCTATGCTGGAGGGATGTGGTCACTCTCTCAGAATGTCCTTTAACCTGAACAGGGACAAGAGATAGCAAGTTCCAGATACAGAAGGAAGGGGGGGTGGCTGGTGGTACAGCTGGGAGAGCCATGTGTGTCCCTGCCATTGGTGGTGGGAAAGGCTGTCCCCTATTGGTGTTGGAGAACTGTGTGGGAAAGAGCAGAGACTTCAGCAGAAGTAACCCCTTGGACAGGGGTACTGGAATAATGTGTATAGTGGGGGTGCTGAGAGCCATTGAACCAAACTGTAAACCCTGAATATAATGGAAACCATTTCAAGCCAGGGGGTGCATTAGCTCCCCTAGTTCTAGAGCCTATGCTCTTGGATGCTCTCCGGGAACATAAACTGCAGCTAAAATGGAAGATTTTCTTCTAAGCACTTCCTATTGCCCTCACCCCACCGTCCTGCCCCAGCTAACAACTTGTCCCTGCCCTGCCCTCCTGCCACACTCCTCTGCTTACTCAGTAAGCTTTGTCAAACAGGCTAGAGGTGAAATGAAATATCAGCTCTTTATGACACTTTGACACTTTACAGCTGCACATATTGGAAGGAGACTGGTCAGAGATCAGTGTTGTCCATTCAGCTTCCAGGTAGCAGCCTTTACCATTTATGCTTTAACAGATCTAGAAGCCAATGTGGTGAAAGCAGTAACAATGAAGACGGCACCCGACTAGGGTAGAGCTACCTTCTACCATGCAGAAGGGAGAGCACCATGGTGTTTGTGGAGTAAAGGTTCTGACAGTAATCGGCTGCCCCTAGGCAGGCTGGATCCCTTTCTCTGCCTCCCTCCCCTGAACAAACCAACCCTGACATATGGTGCGCTGAGCGGCAAAACCAGGTTATAGATTGTGTTACAAGACACACCCTATCTAGCTGATCTTAGCTCCCGGTTGACTGCCACCTGTGCTCTGCAATGACGCCAGCAGCAAATGCCAAATCTCTTCCTCTGCAACAAGCACTTTTGCTCTTTATCTTTATCCACTTATGATTGGAAAAAGCTCCCAGTCCAAATCCATAAAGCTACCCTTTTATCCTTCATATCCCTCCTTCAACTCACCTCTGCCATAATTCCTTCAGGACAGTGCAGCCTGATGGGTAGGCAGAGAGCTATCTACACTAGCGTTTTATACGACCATCCATCCCTACAGAAACTGAGTACCGGTGTATCTAGCTCGAATCACTGCTGCTGGCCAGCTATGAACAGTGCACATCCTAAAATAGGTTTCAGAGTAGCAGCCGTGTTAGTCTGTATTCGCAAAAAGAAAAGGAGTACCCATGGCACCAGTCTCTAAGGTGCCACGGGTACTCCTTTTCTTCATCCTAAAATAGTTATTTGTTATTCCGTCTCTCCACCCCACCCTGACCTCTTTGTTGGTCTCATCCCCCTGTTATGGCTTGTCTCTTTGATTGTCTGCTCTTTGGAGCAGAATGTCATTTATCCAATGGGGCCCTGCCTGCTTAGGTACTATCACAGTTTAATGGTTAAATCATAATAATACCTTCCATTGGTGCTGTGAAGATGATTCCACTAATGTTTGCAAGGTTCTCAGATAATGCAGTGATGGGGCTGTACAAGGATCATTCTAGATAAATAGACTTGGTGGGTCTATTCTGTCTGGCAAGAAGGCTGCAAAAGCTCTGACTCTTAGAACTGTGCTGTAGCATTTGGTTCTGACATGTCTCTCCTGATTCACCACACGGACAGCCTAAAAACAACTTCAGCTACTTCACACTGTAAACAAAGGCCATAAACTCTCCCTCTCCTCCACCTAACAGCAAACACATCTGGGCTTGTTAAGAATCCTACCTGCATAATAAAGCTCTGATGCCATCAGTACCATTAGACACCTTAAACTCCTCATGTCTACCCTGCCCCATTGGGCCAAACTCAGAGCGCTCCATACCCAGACACAGTTTGTTTGGGCTGCTCTCCACATTGGCACTGGAATAACCAAAGCGGTTTTAATCAACACCATTAGTTATTTCACCGCAAGTCTACATGCGGTCTCTTATTTCCGATGTATAGGGTCCTATTGCAGTTAGCTTAATAGTAATAAAAGTAATTAATAAAATATGTGAATTAAAACCTATTTAGGCCACGTCTACAGAGGGAAAGAATGTGGCTTTACAAGCAGACAGCCAACACAGTGTAACACCCTAGTGCAGAATGAGCAAACCCCACAATTTGCCCTATGTAACTGGTCGAGGTGAACTCTAGGGGGAAACCTAGCACACGTTAGCTATGGTGTGTAAAAACACACTTTATTTACTAGCAAAGACATGGCCTTAGTTATTTCAGTGCAGGTTTGTTTGTAGACCAACCATTGCACTTTCACGGAAGTTTGCTTGAATAAGGCCTGCAAGGCGTGGTCCATCGTTATAAAACCACATATTGGAACACAAACGAAAAAGGGGATTTCTTGGGTCTTTTCATAAGACCATGTGGCATCTATTATCCTGGCCATATAACTCCTACTGGAATGGGACATGGTGGGGCTCTAAACCTGGGATAATGCAGTGTGTGTGGGTGGGGGGGGGGTGTCTATTAGACAATTTCTATTGTAAAACAGAAATTTGTTTTATTTTTCATAACCATTGACGAGTCCTTATGATCTTGTGAGCTGGAGCTTTTCTTTTGTTAACTGAAATGATGACTTTTCCAACTTTTTGCTATGACAAACAACCAGCTTTAATCGTTATTGCAGTTCAATTCCTTTTATACTATGGCTGTGAAATATTGGGCCCATCATTAATTACAGAACAGAGCATGGCCCAAACAGCATGAGTGGCAGAGCAGGAAGGGAACATTTCCTCTGCTAACTGCTGCAGATCAGAAAATCTTGGTGTTCTGGTATTGTCTCAGTAGGAACAAGAAGAGCCTTAAAGGTACTAAAGACAAAGAACAGAAGCTTCCAGGAAAGCCATTGCTGTGTCTCACAGCCTCTCCAGGCACTGAAGAGAGCAGACATAGACCTGGGATGCAGGTAACCCTCACCATGCCAGAAAATGTCTTAGAATATGAATAGGAAGACTCTGGAAATTTCTAGGGGAAATGTACATCACTGAATGAATTTGATTCTGTCAAAGAAATGCCATTGTAGCAGGCAGCAGTTAGGCTGTGGGTGTGCTGAGACCACTGCCTATCATGCCAACCATACTGTCTCATTACTTCCTTTCAGAGTGGTAGCCATGTTAGTCTGCATCAGCAAAAAAAACTGAGGAGTACTTGTGGCACCTTAGAGACTAACAAATTTATTTGGGCATAAGCTTTCGTGGGCTAAAACCCACTTCCACTGACGCATGCAGTGGAAAATACAGTAGGAGGATATATATACAGAGAACATGAAACAATGGGTGATGACATACTTCCTTGTTTTCCCAAGATACTCCTGCTCTTGTCTAATACTAAGCTCTTTGGGACAAGGACTGTCTTTGTTCTGTTTATATGGCACCTGCCTCAAAGAAGTCATAGAATCATAGAATATCAGGGTTGGAAGGGACCTTAGGAGGTCATCTAGTCCAACCCCCTGCTCAAAGCAGGGCCAATCCCCAACTAAATTGTCCCAGTCAAGGCTTTGTCAAGCCTGACCTTAACTGGAGTCCGTCCATGACTAGAACTCCTAGGTGCTATGGCAATACAGATAATAAAATTAATAAGTAAATACAGTGAAAACATAACCCCAGAAAGACTCTGTACCAAACACGGGCTGGGAACTGTGGGATAGGTGCCTAGGAAGACAGCATAACTGTGCCACTACAGGCATGGGGCAAAAATAACTCCCAAACAGCCTGGCCAGTGCGCACACTCTCACGGCCAGACTCTCTCACCAGCTTGGTTGCAGACAGCTCAGTTTGTTAGTGGAGCTGTGTCCTGTGAGACTTTCTGGGCTGGGCTACACACATATTTTCCTAGCCTTCCCCACTTTTGCACTAGCGCTGATGCAGTTCCAGCTGTGCTAGCAGCTTGGGCCCCCTTGCTAATGTGTCTTTTCAAGGCACAAGCAGCCACTGGCATTTTTACCGCAATGTTGTCTAGGCTTGCTCTGAGCAGCGTTAGATGACAGAATATTAAAGGTGGCAGCACCCTGTTTACACTATCTCTCCCAGAGCTGCCAACGCCAGTGGAAAGTGTTAAGAAAAAGGCTCTAAGTGGCTAGCCAGGGAGGTCTGCAGCAACAGAAACTGCTCCTCAAATCTGGCTCAACTGCTTCTGCCCTTGTAATGTAACAACACTTAGCACTTTGCTAACATGTTACATTAACTCGTAACATGGGGTCAGTCCATGGACTTAGGGCTGACCACAACCAGCCAACACATTTGTAAATAACTAGGTGCTGAGTTGTGTCTAACACATGTCAATAACCCACGTTCACTAGCACTTTTAAAACACAATTAATTTCCCAAGTCTAGGCAATCCACCCACCCTTACAGTTTCTCTATGTGCAGACACACACACTTGCTCCCTTACCCACATATAAATATACACATTCCCCTGGTGCATGTACGCACACATGCACACTCAGACCTGTCATGTGCACACTTTCATTCACACACTTTCTCACAGACTGATTTGGCTCTTACCTACGCCTGCGACCTGCTCCCTCCCAGTGCTAAGGTTCTTCGCTCACTGGATTTGCATAGGCATCTCATAGCCCAAAGCCATTGTGTGCTCCTGTGCCCTCCTCCCCTGCCTACACGCAGCAGCTGTCTGACTGAGAGTCTGAGATGTTACAGTACTTTTCTCCAGCCTGAAAACCGCACCTTCTAGGACTGGCTGCAAAGGATAGAAAGAGGTAATCACTCCCAGGGAGCAAGGGTGGCACAGTCCAACTGTGACGCAGGCAGATCAGATGCCAGCTCAGACCAACGTCTCAACTAAACTTTGCCAAATCCAGGGTTGGGATCAGCCTGGCTCACCAGGGTATTAATATTGTAAAAACAGATATTAGAATTATAAAAATTGTTTCATGTTTAGACTATAACTGAAAGCTTGTGAGCTGCTGCTGGCATTAATCTCACTTATACCATCTGTGTCCCATATTGTAAGGGGATATTTGAGCAGTTGTTTTGTGAGCCTCTGTGACTGTGTAAATCACTCAAAGGCAGAGAGACATTAATTAGGGTGAAGTGCTGAGCTTCAGCAGAAGGTGTCATAGCCTTTCCAGCAGGAAAGGTCCAGACACACCAGACTATTGTGGGATGTTAAAGAGGACAAAAGACCTTGTTTTTCTGCTCTCCCCCATGAAGAGGAGTCATGCAAGTGGATGTCTCCCATCAGCTGAGTTTGCAATTCAGAGCTCATGGCAGGAGGGGCATAAAACCCCAAACTAAAGGAACTAGATAGCTCTATGCTGCTCTGACTCTGGGAGAAAGGTTTCTAAGCATAAGTAAGACCATTAGTGAGCAACCTGCAGCCCATCAGAGTAATCTGCTGGTGGGCCGCCAGACAGTTTGTTTGCATATGCATGGCCACCCGCAGCTCCCAGTGGCTGTGGTTCGCTGTTCCCAGCCAATGGGAGCTTCAGGAAGCAGCGGCCAGCATGCCCTTGCGGCCCGTGCCACTTCCTGCAACTCCCAGTGGCCAGGAACGGTGAACCGCGACCACTGGGAGCTGCGGGTGGCCGTGCAAATGCAAACAAACTGTCTGGCGGCCCACCAGCAGATTACCCTGACAGGCCGCATGTGGCCCGCGGACCACAGGTTTCCCACCACTGATCAAGAGATTCCCCAGGGCTTAGGCTGGCTTAGCTCTAGGGACATATGGATCTTGCTGATTTTAGAATCTTCGATTTGTCTTTTGAAACTGAAGATTGTAACTTGTGTGCATCTCTGCTGACCCTGCTTTAACCTTCCAAATAACTCTCTTGTTTCCTTTGCCTGTTTAATAAAGCTTCATATAGCTTATGACAGGATTGGCTACAGGCGCTGTGAGATCTGAGGTGTAACTGACCTGGGGTAAGTGACTGGTCCTTTGGGACTGGCAGTAGCCTGAATATTGCTGTGATTCTTGGTGGAAGGGACCAGCTATCACAAAGGTGAGACAGACCGCAGTGCCCAGGGGGACTGTCTGTGACCCCATGGTAAGGCTGTGCTGGTGCCTGAGGAGATCACACTTGATACTTGGTTGGTGAAAACTAAGCACAGACCTCACAGCCACTTTTGGGGTGGGGGGTGCCCTGGTTCCTGACAGGCTGCCCTGAGGCTGGGACCCACATTCTGGAGTCACTCAGGCAGCATCACACCAACACCACAAGCACTGAAATTGTCACAAGCTGATAAGAGCCAGGAAATTTCCAGTGAACGCTTTGCTGAATGACCCACTGCTGTGCCAAATGAGGGAGCAGGCAGCCTGTTGGGGCTGGAGCACAGCTCTTTTTGGGGAGAAGAGGCCGGGAGTCCTGTGCAGGCTGGGAGGCCCATCCGTGGAAGGAGACACTGCGGCAGGGACCGTAAGCGTGGGTAGCTGGAGCACTGAGAGTGGCATGTCAGCACCAGAGTGGGCTGGGCAGGTTTGGCGCAGTGCCAGCCTGAGTAGTGGTGGTCACTGGAAACTGTACCAGCAAATCTCACCTGTGCTGTGCTCTGAATGGGACCTGGTATGAGGCTGCCAGACCAGCTGGGCCACTCCCAGTGGCAGGTGTTGGCGTGGGAAAGGCAGTTCTCTCCCAGCCCAGCCCTTCCTTTCCAGGGGCACCATGCTCTGCAGGGCGCGGTGCTCTCTGGGGAGCAGGCTGAACGCTGCTTCAATGGCTGCTCACTGCTGGTGTGGGGGTAGGATGGGGCAGGAAGCCAGGGCAGGTGGGTTGGCAACACAGATCTGTCCTGAGTCCCACATAACCTGACATGCTGGGTCACAGCTCCCTTCACTCACCTGCCAGACGCCAGCCCCTCTCGTGCACCCAGTGACCAAATGCAGTGTGACTGCAGAGATAGGGCAGGCCTGTGCATGGTACCCAGAGCCTGTGCTTCAGGACCCACATTCGGAGCCTCCTCTGGAGCCTTCATCTCACCCACACAACACCCCCCGCCTCTCCATACACCAGGATCCTGCTTCCTTAGTGTTCCTGCTTCATGCACCTCTGGCCCTTTCCTCTCTGACTCTAACACACTCATTCCTCTTCCCTGGGCCCCACTGGCCTCGAGCTCCCATCCTCTCTTCCCTCTGCTGGGTGCGCTGGGCCCCCTGCAGCCTCTATCTCCTCCCCAGCCCTCCAATTTGGCTTCAGCCCCAAGAACTCAACGAACTGCCTGGCCACTGGTACAGCCCCTCCTGTCAGCACCCTCCCCAGGGCAGGCACTCTCCTCCCCTCTCATTGCTGCTTTGGCCCACACACTGCACTTTTTCTCTGCTCTTGGTTTCTGAGTCTCCTCCCACCACCAGTGCCCCATAAAGGCTTCTCATGCTCCCTTCTCTTTAACTGGGGCTGTACCACAGGGCTCTGCTCTGCCTTTCCCTTCCCCCAACCAGCACATCAGATGCCCCCTCCACATCACTGATCCCCAATATGCCTCTCCCTTCAGTCTCCACTGGAGTGGGTGCTTGGCTGTCACCACAAATTCAGTCCTTCCAAACTTCACGTCTCCCACGACTGCCCTGCCAGCTCCCCTGGCAGCTGCATGGGCTGTCCTGACTCCCAAGAGTATGGAAGACACCCATGTGTAAATTGCACAAGGTCCCCACCCAAAGGCACCCAAATGTCACACTTGATATGGCAAACAGGGTTGTGGTGGAAGGAAGGTTGGTCACAGTCAGTTGCTAAAGCCTGGCTGGCAGTGTCAGTATAGTTGGCTGATTTTACTTTGTTGCTAAAGGAGTCAGAGAATGTCTTGGGTCCCTGACTTCTTGAAGGTGCTGCAGCTGAGCTAAGCCTCCCAGGGGCACTGAAAAGAGAAAGCATGTTGGCCTTGCACAGCAGTAAGAAATCCATGCCCGAGCAGAGGAAGCAGCATGGAAGAAAATGCAGAGGACCACTGGGGAAGCTGACAATTGACGCACAGAAGCTGGCCCATTAATGATTTACAATGGGCAGGACCTGCTGCCTATGGCAGCAAGTCCATAAACAACTTTACCATGCACTAAACCTGTGCCAGTTGTCGTCCCCCTTTCTGCCCCCTACACAATAGATGAAGTGGGCAAGGGTCTCTGCAACACTAACTCCAGGAAAGCGGCAGAAATGGACAGAATATATCAAGAATTCCTGAATAACATTGGCCTGAAGGCAAGAAGGTGGCTGACAGACTCAGCAATATCTACTCTTCTGGCATAATATGAAAGAGCCAAGATCATAGCCCGTTTGAAGCTCGGAAAAGAGGCCACTGGCCCAAAAACCTACCAGCCCATCTCCTTCCTTAGCAGATGCTATAAGCCTTTGGAGTGGCTCCTACTTCTAAGTTACAGCCAATAGTAGAGCAACTGGTCCCAAAGAGCAGGCTGGATTTAGAACCAGTTGTACCTGCTGTGACCTGGTGCTGGCCTTAACCAGCTAAATTGGATTTGACTACCAGCAAAAATTAAAAACAGCAGCCACATTCATTGACCTTTCTTCTGCATATGATATTGTATGGTGCACAGGTCTCCTGCTGAAGTTGTTATTATTAACCTTCCATGCGAATCAAACAGACTCATCACTGAGATGCTGAGTAACACAATATTCAACATACGCCTTGGTGAATCTCCTAGCAAATCACAGAGAGTGAAAAACAGCCTCCACAGGGATCCATTTTAGCACCTACACTGTTCAGTCTCTATACCAGCAACATTCCAGTCAAATCATCCCTTAAATTCATCTATGCAGACGCCAGCAACACAAGTGTCCTCTCTGAAGGCCACAGACAAGATCATGAATAATGACCTCCGAACACTTGAGACGTAAGTCAAAACTTGGTGCTTGAAACCCAGCCCTTCACAAACACTCATCTCTGCCTTCCACTTGAACAACCATGAGGCCCAAATACCACTGAAAGTGGACTTTTGTGGTCTGCCTCTGTCATAAATATAAAGGGAAGGGTAAACACCTTTAAAATCCCTCCTGGCCAGAAGAAAAACCCTTTCACCTTTAAAGGGTTAAGAAGCTAGGATAACCTTGCGGGAACTGCATAGGCCATGAGGAGCAGTTGGACTCTAGCTACATAACTAGATAACATAATATTTGCTATTTAACAATAGCATAAGGACAATAATTCTCTCTTCCTGCTTGGGGCCAAGCTTTTGCCAGTCAAACCGGCTCCCAGCAAGACATCCGCCTTCCTTGACAGCATCCGTCTGTCTGCAGCCTGGGAAGGAGCCAGGCAGCCCCAGGCTCACTCTGTCAGGCTGGATTTAGGGCAGAAGAGCATAAGAGGCAGTAAGAATAGAAAGACTAACTGCATGGCTGGCTCTTGCCACAGGAGGGGACAGGCCTGAATGGGGCAGGTCACGCTTCCTTTCACTCCTGACCTTGCAGGCGCAGCTGGACAAGCTCTGGTAAACTTGGCTCATGAAACCAGGTGGGAAGCTGGCTGCTACTCAGGGCAGAGCTCCTGTTCAGAGCCCCAGGGAAAGAGCGGCACAGAGAACCCCTGTTGCAGAGCACAGCACATTTTATTGGTCCCATGACGTCCAAGAACTCTGCTCCGCGCTCTTGAGCGCCATCTCCCGGCATTGTATCTGGGAACTGTGTAAGGTGATATAGCCATAGCACACTCCTGTCACGCCCCCCTCATCCTTAATGGGTCTGCCTGAGGCCGGAGTCTCCTCTGCCTAACATCTTGTTCAGCATGGGTGCAGAAAGCTCCCAGCTCAGCTTGGCTCTCCAGGGACAGCAGGCTTCCGGGTCACTTACGCTGGTGTAAGGCAGGTGTTACACCCCTGAAGCCAGTGGACCTCACTGGTGTGGAACTGAGGGAAGGAGGAGAATCAGGCTCAGAGAGGGAGTAAATCCTTAGCCAGAGGTAACAAAAAAGCCCAGACCTACACAGAGCTACTGTCAACCACCACCCTGGAGGAGCTACGTACCTCACTAATGCTGCACTCTGCTGTTGCTCTACGGGTGCATCTTCACAAGGAGAAAAGGGGCCTCTTAAACAGTGTCACCTCTTGCAAGGCCACTAACGCGGTGAAATCCTAGTGAAGACAGGGCCCGGTCCAATTTTCACATGACTTGGCAGATTGAGGTAATGACTGTGGAGGAGCCTGTGGTTTACATTGATCAGCTAACATCTGCTAGCACAATGCCTAGGGCTTGTGCAGGCCCAGCAAGAGACATGGCTCCTGCTCTGAGTGGGCCCAGGTCGACAGAGCCAGCCAGCACAGACGCACAGGGGCTCCAGAGGAAGAGATTCACTTAGAGGATGTGCCGTGTTCTTTAGATGAGTGGGCTGGGGAGAGAGGCTGGGTGCTTGGCATGCTGAGGGAAGGAGGGAGTTCCAGGCAGATGGAAGACGTGGAAGAAGCACAACAATAGGTTGCAGGTGGTGCGCTGGGCAGTGGGCAGAGATGCGGGCTAGGCTGGAGCTGTGCAATGGAACCCTCATGTGTGATCAGGGAGTAAGAGACGGGTGACACGATCCAGGCAGTGGACAAAGGCCTGCCTTTAACCTCTTCTGCATAAGGTGGAAGGTAGGGAATGACCCAGGGAACTGAGCTGCTCTGCTGCAAACAGCTGACAGGCCCATGCAGCACTGGGACAGCTGCTCCTGGGGCCAGCTAGTATTGGCAAATTAGGTGGCTAATGACTAATTTTCCTTTTTCTGTAAAAAAAAGATTGATTTAAAGCTGCACATAGAGGCTCTGCTGTCTGCCTCGTGCTGCTCCCATTTCAGTGCTACATGTGGGCATGGGCACAAGGGATTGATACAGAAGCCATAGGGCCTTGCTTTGTTCTGCACTCCCCAATGCCACACCAGGGTGGCTTCTCAGCCAGTTGGTGTCTCCTGTATGGATCATGGACTAGAAGCTGGGCTGCTTGGTACTTGTCCCCTAGTCCTGTGATCCAGCTCCCTGATCATTCATGGCAGGCCGGCATTTTCTGTCCTGGATCTCTACACACACCAGGGCCACGTCGCCGTTGTTTTTAATATTTGCACATTGCTGCTACTCACTTCCTTAGCAAATAGCATCTCACATCTGACATGGGCGCCACCTGTGCCCTCACTCCACCATCTGTTCAGATGGCGGCACATTGCCACTGCAGTTGCCTGCAGTACCAGGCATCCTATTCACACTGCATAACCCAGAGCTGCCCCTCTCAGCTCAAAACCCTCAACCCCCCCATTACAGGGCAGTCAGAGGGAGCTGATGGTGGCAGGAACCCAGGGGAAGCCCTCTGTTGCAGGCTGGAGCCAGGGACAGCTGTGGGAGTCTGTAGGAGCTTGCCAATGAGGAGCCAGGGAATGAAGCAGGGGAGTCAAGGAGCCATGGGCGGGAGGCATGTAGGTGCCTGCATTTTTTATTTTGTGTGCAGTTTAGGATGGATTCTCAACACTAATTGTCCCATACATACTCTGGGGATTTCAGGGGGAACTCAAAAAACTGCTCACAACCCCCAAATAACTGCTGCTTTATTTGTTCAATCTGATTTTTTGGGTTCTGATACATGATTTTTGGATTCATGGGGCCCGGCTGGCAATGCTGCATCCATTCACAGACGCATTAGTGCAGTAATCACAATGTATCATTTGGCATAAGAAGCCCGCTGCCATGGGAGTGCATGGGGCACCTTTTAGTTCCTATTTATCAGTTTGCTGCAGAACATCTGGCTCCTGTGTTACTTTGCATGCTAGGCAGTGTATGCAGGCCAGCTGTTTGCCTAGAAAACACTGGCCTTGGGTGCTCAAAAATCCCATCCTCTGAGGGTTTCCTGTTAGCTCACAGGGTGCTCTGTGCAGTGCTCTGCACAAGGACTTCAAATGCTAATTGCATGGCTGAGCTTCCCAGAAGGCCACTTCCCCTGCCTGAGGTGCAAAGGAAGGGTGAGGACATGCTGTCCCTCTGAGCTGGGGGAGGGTGGAGGGGAGGGCACTGAGTGCTTTGGATATACTCCCTTCCTTGTGACAGATGCATTATTTGGAGAAGTGGTAGGATCCCCCAGCCTTAAAATGAACAATGGTGATTGTTCTCTGTGTACTTTTGGGTCACTAATTTTGGATTACCGAGCCAGAAGCAAATGATTATTATTACCCCAGATCAACATTTGCCATGTGTCCTCAGCCACTGAAAGGCTGTGCCAGCCTCTGTGGGAGTTCAGCACAGAATTCTGCCTTCTCCCTCCTCCCCTTTCCTAAGCCCTGTGACAGCATGGAGAGTATCAGACACTAGGCAGAGATGACCTGTCCCAGGAGCGGTCCTGCAGGGAGTGGGCTGACTGCTTTTCACAGGATGATAGAATCACAGAAGATCAGGGTTGGAAGAGACCTCAGGAGGTCATCTAGTCCAACCCCCTGCTCAAAGCAGAACCAACCCCAATTAAATCAGCCCAGCTGTATTCATGCTCTGGCTTTGCACCCTCACAGTTACACTTTGTTTTCACAAGTGCCTGACTATAGTGGCCAGCTTGCACCCTGCGGAGCTCATGGCATGAAGGGCAAATGGCCCCTCATGGCTCTCTGGTATCTTCTGGAATTCTCCCACCTGTTGCCTGGAATCTCTACCCTTGCAGGCTCAAGGCTAGTGGCAGAACTTCAGTGATGAGAGGTCAGGATCATTTAAGGTACCAAGCCAGGTCAGAAAAGTCCAACTCAGCCTGTAATATTAAACTTTATAAAAAGGTCAGCAAGTGACCACTAGAAGAAACTGGGTCGTTTAGGTTAAAAGAACTGCAGCAATGGAATGCTAAATTGTATTGTACTGTTCAGCCACCAGGGGCACTGTATGCAAAAGCATCTTATTTAAGGTTTCAGAGTAGCAGCCGTGTTAGTCTGTATTTGCAAAAAGAAAAGGAGTACCTATGGCACCTTAGAGACTAACAAATTTGAGCATAAGCTTTCGTGAGCTACAGCTCACTTCATCGGATGCTTATTAAGTAATCTGAGCCATACCTGGCAGAGCATTAACAGATCTTATGATGAACACATCTAGTATGAATAAGCAAACTCTGTAGCCAGTCCATATCTGGGACAGGAGCATGACATGGTGTCAGGAGTAAACTAAGAACAGAAACACAAGTCAAACAGCAACAAAGGTAGCAGGATCTCATCACATGCCACTTTTCAGTGCCCCCGAGAACTTCAGCTTTGGCAAACCTTCAGAATAGACATACTGGAAGCAGGATTTTGAAAGATTTTGAATTGCAAAGCAACTGGAAACATACAGGTATCTTCTTTAATTTATGCTGTGGGGAAGCAAGCAGAGCATAGATTTTTTTAAACCCTGAGACTTTATTGAAGACAGTCACAAAGACAGGTTTCAGAGTAGCAGCCATGTTAGTCTGTATTCGCAAAAAAGAAAAGGAGTACTTGTGGCACCTTAGAGACTAACAAATTTATTTGAGCATAGGCTTTCGTGAGCTATAGCTCACTTCATTGGATGCAATGAAGTGCATCAATGAATGCCGATGAAGTGAGCTGTAGCTCACGTAAGCTTATGCTCAAATAAATTGGTTAGTCTCTAAGGTGCCCCAAGTACTCCTTTTCTTCTTTAGTCACAAAGATGTGATACATACTCTATACTCCACAGAAATGCAGTTTATGAAAAACATGTTTTCGCCCAAGAATCCAAGAACCAGGGGAAATGTTGAATGTTTTATAAGAGCTCTGCTTACATTGGCTGAAAACTGTGATTTTGAATTCAATTGAAAATATCAGAGGCTGGCTGGTTATTGGCTTAACAGAGAAAAATCTTTCAGAACAGCTACAACTGAAGAGAGATTTAACTCTAGCCTCAGCTATTCAAATAGCAAATAGTCTGAACTGGTGAAACAGCAAAAGCTAGAAAAACCTGTAATGCCACTATATAAATCCATGGTACACATACACCTTGAATACTACATGCAGATCTGGTCTCCATATCTCAAAAAAGATCTATTAGAATTGGAAAAGGTTCAGAGAAGGGCAACATAAGTGATTAGGGGTACAGAACAGCTTGCATGTGGGGAAGAGATTAAAAAGACGGACTGTTCAGCTTGGAAGAGAGACAACTAAGTGGGGAGGTAATAGAAGTCTGTAAAATCAGGACTGGGGTGGAGAAAGTGAATCAGGAAATGTTATTGACTCTTTCACATAACACAAGAACCTGGGGTCACCCAATTAAATTACAATGCAGCGGGTTTTAAACAAACAAAAAGTAGTATTTCTTCACACAACACACAGTCTACCTGTGGAACTCTTTGCCAGAGGATGTTGTGAAGGCCAAGACTATAACAGGGTTAAAAAAAGTAGATAAGTTCATGGGAGGATAGGTCCATCAATGGCTATTAGCCAGGATGGGCAGGGATGCAAAACCTGAGCCTCTGACTGCTGGAAGCTGGGACTAGATGATGGGATGGATCACCAGGAAACCAGCATTAATCTGGGAAAACACCATGATCACCTTCAAAAGCACGTGACCAGAAGCAAACAGCCCTCACAGTGCATTGGGCAGTATCCTTTGCCTCAGTTTCCCACCTCTCCAGTGTGAAAGTCTGACAAAATGGATGTCCCTTACCACATCACTGACCTCTCCCGCCCGTGCACCCCACTCATCGTTGGTTGTCCTTGCTTAGCCAAGACCCAGAGTTCAGGGGTGGGTTCACAGGATTCATCTCCCACTCCCGGGGCAGGAGTGAAGCAATGCCTCTGCTGCTGCCTCTACAACTGGCTCACAGCTGCCACCACTTCTCTGCCACCACTTGGCCATTCTTTCTCTACTGCCACTAGTCCCTGGTGCTGCTTGCTGCTCCCACAACATGATGTTCTGAGGTTGCACCACTTAATCCAGCTTTTACAGATTTCAGCAAGTTGTGGGAACCTCACAGTGAGCACAGTCTCCCTGGCCACCGTTCCCACACAAGCTCTAGGCCTCAGCTCCTAGCCTTACCCAGCAGTGATGTCAGTTTTAGACATCACCAGCTGCAAGAAAAGACTCATGCTGGAGTCTCAGCATTTCTGTCACTAACCCCTACAAAAAGGCAAGTCAAACAGCCTCAAGACTCTCTACACAAAATCCACATACCAGCCACTCATATTCAGTGGCATTTGACATCCCTCCCTCTTCAGTTTAGGGTGGCCTCTCCCACCCACCCCCCTCAGTCAGGGCAGGCTAAGCACAGTTCTGCTGCCCTTTACACACATACACAGGATAACAACAATTTCATTATTCCTGCATTCAAATAGAGTGATTTGTAACCCAAAACCAGGCAGAATTGTTCATTTTGGCAAAGCAGCTGCATTTGCTACGCACCTAGGCAGAGTGGGCGTGTCCACACAAACACAGTCTGGTCCTGAAGTCTTTTCCCCAGCTCATCACTATATGTCAGAGGAGAGCTCACTCAAACCCTGCTTACACATGTAACCCTTCTGCCAGGTGTTATCAGCAAAAAGGGCCCAGTTCAATTTTCATAGAATATCAGGGTTGGAAGGGATCTCAGGAGGTCATCTAGTCCAACCCCCTGCTCAAAGCAGGGCCAACCCCCAACTAAATCATCCCGCCAGGGCTTTGTCAAGCCTGACCTTGAAAACCTCTAAGGAAGGAGATTCCACCACCTCCCTAGGTAACCCATTCCAGGGCTTCACCACATGCCTAATGAAAATGTTTTTCCTAATATCCAACCTAAACCTCCTCCACTGCACTTGAGACCATTATTCCTTGGTCTGTCATCTGCTAGCACTGAGAACAGTCTAGATCAGAGGTGGGCAAACTACCGCCCATGGGCCACATCCAGCCCATGGGACCCTCCTGCTTGGCCCCTGAACTCCTGGCCCAGGAGGCGAGCTCCCCTCCTCCGCAGCCTCAGATCACTGCACCGCCAGCGCAATGCTCTGGGCAGTTGGGCTGCGAGCTCTTGCCAGGGGCAGTGCAGCTGCAGAGCCGCAGCCTGACCCAGTGCTCTGTGCTGCGCAGTGGCATGGCTGGCTCCAGCCAGGTGGCACAACTGCCTGTCCTGGTGCTCTGGGCGGCACGGCTGTAGCGCCGCCAGCCACCGGTGCTCCAGGCAATGCGGTAAGGGGGCAGGGAGTGGGGGTGGGGGTTGGATAGAGGGCAGGGGAGTTTGGGGTGGTGGTCAGGGGGTGGGGGTGTGAATGGGGGTGTGGCAGTTAGAGGGCAGGGAACAGGGGGATTGAATGGGGGCAGGGGTCCCGGGGGGGCAGTCAGGAATGAGAGGAGGGGTTGGATGGGGTGGTGGGGGGCAGTCAGGTTCCGGGGGGGGGATCCAGGGGTGGTTAGGGGACAGGGGGGTTGGATGTGGCAGGAGGCCTGAGGGGCCATCAGGGGGTGAGAAGCAGGGGGGGGGGGGTTGGATAGGGGACAGGCCACACCTGGGTGTTTGGGGAGGCACAGCCTCCCCTAACCAGCCCTCAGGCCAAAAAGTTTGCCCACCCCATTCTAGATCCATCCTCTTTGGAACCCCTTTCAGATAGTTGAAACAGCTATCAAATCCCCCCTCATTCTTCTCTTCCGCAAATTAAAAAATCCCAGTTCCCTCAGCCTCTCCTCATGAGTCATGTGCTTCAGCCCCCTAATCATTTTTGTTGCCCTCCACTGGACTCTTTCCAATTTTTCCACATCCCTCTTGTATTGTGGGCCTAAAAGTGGACGCAGTACTCCAGATGAGGCCTCACCAATGCCAAATAGAGGGGAATGATCACGTCCCTCGATCTGCTAGCAGTGCTCCTACTTATACAGCCCAAAATTCTGTTTTCTAGGAGTTCCTTCTGAAAAGGAAAGTAACATTCAGAAAACTGGGAAACTACGTGTATCACCATGGGTGCCCTGGTGGGCAACACTTTCTCTCCCCCGAGCACCAAATTCAAGGGTTTTAAACTGAGAGCACTTTATTGGGAAAGGGAGCATCAACAGAACAAACCTGGGAAAGCCAGCAATCCGTCCATTAACAACAGACATGATTAGAGACATGGTGGGTGAGGTAATAACTTTTACTGGACCAACTTCAGGGGACCTGAAGAAGAGCTCTATGGAACCTGAAAATTCCTCTCTCTCACGACCAGAAGTTGGTACCATGAAAGACATTACCTCACCCACCTTGTCTCTCTAAATATCCTGGACCAACACACCTACAACACCACTGCAAACATCTGTTAGGAAGACTCCCCCGCCCCTGGTGTTTTAGCAATTGTCCCAACTTCAGGCCTCTTCTGGCAGCTGCAAGGGCTGGTGCATTCTGGTTGCTTCCCTCCTCCTCAGCTCACCATTCGGTGAAGTCCAAGGATTCTGACAGGCCAGTGCCTGAGCTGCTTGGGAGCCTCTACCATCCAACTCAGCTGCTGTGATTCTAGCTTTGATGGCTGGGTAAGGTAGCGGGGACAGGCTGTTGCTCTCTACTGTTCAGGCCAAGACACCTCAACACATACTTGTGGGCCCCCACGGGGAATGACCGGAGATTGGGGCACCATCATTTTTAAAAGTGGGAGGGCTTAGCTTTAAGGGCAAGCACTCTCCCCAGTGGCACCCCCAGCTGGAGTTCTCAAGCAGCTCAGGGTGCTTTCACCCACAGTGTCACTAACTAAGAACTCCTCAAGGCCCACGCAGCTTCCCAGTGGCCCTAGGCACTGACCATGCTCAGCCCATGCTCTTTCCTCCTTTCAGTCAGGATCTCTCACCCTCCCCCCAGTTTGTAAACCCCTCATTACTTTTCCCATTCTACCCTACAGAAGTTTTTCTCTTTCTCTGCAGCCCCCCTGACACTGACCTTCTTTCAACCCTGTCATGCATCTTCACTACTGTCAGTGATGCACCTTTGCCTCTGCAACCCCTGCCAGCTGCAAAGCATCCCTGTATTTCCACTGCTGCAGGCCTTGCTGAGCTCCTCTTCAGATTGGCAGTGAGCCTGTGGGGCTTTAACCTTCCTCATCAGGTAGCAGGAGTATCTGGGTGTAGCTCACAAACAATTCCCTGCTATTACAGACATTGGTGCACCTCAGCCCCACCTCTTCTCTGCCTGTGGCACAGACTAGTTTAGTTTTGTAGAGGGGCAATTACCTCACACTTGGGATAAAAGGAGTGAGAGCAGCTGAGGGAGGCTGGCTGGGTAGCTGGCCACAGGTGTGGCCAGCTCAATCAGGGTACAACCGGCCCTGATAAAAGGGCTGTGAGTAAGGAGCAGTGTGAGTCTCACTCCAGCCCTAGAGTGAGAAGGACCTAGCTGCTTGGGAGAGACAGGGTACCTTGGACAGAGCAATCACCTCACCTCACCTCACCTCACCTCACCTCACCTCACCATTGGAACCCTCCTCCCCGGCCTGTCGCTTTGGGGAGGAGCAGCTGCCCCTTGCCCCACTCCCGTATTTGTGCCTCCTCCTGCCCCTCACTGAAATGGAGAAAGACCCTGCTCATCCCATGGTTCCCCCCTTTGCCACTACCCCGCCTGCCCCTGTGGCTGACCTCTTGACCATCACCGGTCCAGACTCCACTGCTGCATGGCTGCTATCCCCTCCTGCTCAGGGGGAGCCCCATGTTCAATCAGCAAAAAGGGCCAAGAGAACAAGAAGGGCAAAGGCCCCACCCAGAAGGTGACACCTCCTGCGGCAAAGGCCGCCCTCCCTGCCGTGGCCTCTCCTTCCACTGCCATACCTTCCACCAGCTCTGGTGGCCAGGGTCCTTTCCCCTCGTTGACCAAGAGGCACGGCGTCTGCTGCCTCCTGGTGCCCACCTTGCCCTATATCAAAACTTACATGCAGCTGTTGGCGCGGTTGGTGGGGCCCATGGCTGTTGTGGCGGCCTCCAAAATGTACGGAAAAGTTGTGTTCCTCCTAGCATCGGAAGTCGCCGCTCAGGAGGTGGTGGAGAAAGGCCTGGCGGTAGAGGGCTTTTGTCCCCCTAGACCTCTTGGGCTTACGGGTGGTGCTGACTTCCATACTGCCCTTCCTGCCCTGTTGCCTGCCCTCTCCACCCTGGGGAAGCCCCCGCCCTTCATCATGTTTTATCCTTCCACCAGCAAGTGCAAATCCAGCTGCTGCTGGCGGCATGTGACAGGGTGGCATTTGAGGGGTCCTTCCTGGTGCCCTCCAAGGGGGCCCATTACCAGGTCCACTATTCAATGGGGGATGCCCAGTGCTTTCTCTGCCGGGCAATGGGGCATGTCCGGAGAGACTTCCCCCGGCCCAGCATGGAGGGGCGCCTGGGACCCCTGATACTCCTGAGCAGCAGCTACCGCTGCTGCTGCCCCGCCTCCTCCTGCCATAACCCCCACTCGGACTGCAGGGACAACCCCCTCATCATGCCCAGACAAGTGGGTGGGCCTCGTCTCAGAAAGCTATAGTTCGGCGGGGCCCGTGGAGGAGAGGGTGGCAAGACCGTTGCTGGCCAAGGGAGAGGTCTTACCCCAGAGGAAGATTTCTCTTCCCCCCGCTGTCCTACCCTTGCCACCCTGAGCCCCAGAATCATTGCCCTTGCCCCCTGCCCTTCCCCTGCTGACCGTCCCTCCATCTCTACCTCGGAGGGCTGGGTGCTCGTCCAGGGGACGCACAGCGCCCACAAATCGTGGGCTTGATACCTCACCTCTGACAAGGAGGGAGAGGAGGTCCCCCGAAAGATGCTGCGGGGGGCTGATGCCGCTACATCTTCCACTGCGCCCTCAGAAGGAGCCCAGCAGGAGGCGCTGGCCATGAAAGTCATGGCAGCAAACAGGGGTGGTATTGCACCCCTCGCGGAGCCCCCTGCAAAGAGGAGGCCTCTGCAGGATTTCCCCTGGCCCCTTTGCCATCTGTGCCCCCTGCCGCAGCTGATGCTGGGGCAACTGTTGCCCCAGTTACTGGCAGGGAGGACTCTGGTGCTGTGGGAACTGATTTTACCTCAATTTTTGAGGAGATCAAGGTCCTGGGCCTGACCCCAGTCACCCAGGGGGAGGAGATCCCCTACTAGCGGGCCTCGATCTGGGCAGTGACGTAGTCCCACTGCCCCCTCCTCCCTGCCCCTCACTCCAAGCTGTTGCCCCCGCTCTAGTCCTTGGGGCGCCCCTGGCCCTACCTATCTGCCTGGCTGCAGATGGCACCTTGTCTGAGGCCGCCGAGCCCCTTGGGGCAACAGCCCATGCTGAGTGGCTGGGTCCCGAGTCTGTGGGCACACTCTCCACCACACAGACTGAGCGGCTAGCCTCCCCTCCAGAGCGGGTCCCCAGTGAAGACTCCACCATGCCTCACACTGTGGCTGCAGGTGACGGGCATGTCGCAACTCCTGTGCCCAGCATCGGTGAAGGCCCCCCTCCCACCCCCATCCCCTCGGCCCCAAACCCAGGTCGAGAGGAGCTGCACCACGGGACCAACTGTACATGCTCGTGCTCCACACATTGCATTTCCTCACCATCTTTGTCCCTATCCCTGCCCCCGATCCTGCTCCTGCATTGCATTTCCTCACCATCTTTGTCCCTATCCCTGCCCCCGATCCTGCTCCTGTCCCCTCTCCTGCTCCAGCCTTAGCCCCAGATCCTGCTCCCACTTTAGTCCCTGCCTCTGATCCTGCTCCTGCCCCTTCGCCTGCCCTAGTCCCTGCTCCTGCTTCTGCTCCTGCCCCGATTCATCTCTTGCCCCCAATGCATTGTCTGCCCCTCTCCCCTCCACCTCCCATGCTATTGTCACCCCCAAGATTGTCTTGTTCCCGCTGCCCATGTACAACCCTCAGGGCGCGGTTTTCATGTCTCCCCTTCCCGACACTACGGAGGTTACACTATTCCCTCTGCCACCCCCTCCCTTGCTGGGGATGAGGACAGGCTGTCAAGCGCAGCTGCGCCGGGGCTCAGCCCCTTGTTTGCCCGTCATTGCAGGGCATGAGGTTCTTTCAGGGGCCCGACCGGAGGACAGCAGTGGGTTTGCTGCTGGGTCCCCCCTGCACTGAGTAATGAGCTGTGCCATTTTCTAACAAACACCTGTGGCTCGTATGGCAAGGTGCAGCTCGCCCTCCAGTGCTGCCCCAACACCAAATGGCAGGACTACTTACCACCTATGGAGGGTGAGGCACCCCGGTGGGCCAGCCTCTATTCCACCTTGGTACCACGGCCCACTGGGGACATCAGTTTGCGGTTCCTTCATGGAGCCATGAGCACGGGTGTGTATCTGGTGTGGTTCACCCCCATTCCCGAGGCCTGCCCCTTCTGAGGTGTGAGGGAAAACCTGGCGCATGTCTATCTTGAACGCACTAGGATGCAGCCCCTATTCCGGCTCCTCCAGAACCTCTTGTTGAGGTTCTAGCTGCTCTTTTCCCCACACCTGTTCATTTTTGCACACCCTGTCTGTGGCCCCACGAAGTCACAAGACCTCCTTGTCAACCTCCTCCTGGCTCTGGCCAAAGTTACCATCTACAATACCAGGAGGAGGATGCTGGACATTGGGGTGCTCTGCGACTGTGGGGCCTATTTCCGGTCTTCCCTAGTGTCACGCCTCTGGGCAGAGTTCCACTGGGCAGCATCCACTGGCTCCCTAGATGCCTTTGAGGAGCAGTGGGTGCTGTCTGGGGTCCTCTGCTGGGTGTCCCCATCTGCATCCCTCGTTTTGAACCTCTGACTACCACTTCCAATCCTGTTTTTCATACGTTGTCCCCTGTCTTCATTTGGTTCCCAGGTCCAGTGGTCCCTCCCACTAGGCTGGGGGAGGGGCCTTTAGAGTTCCACTGGGCAGCATCCACCTCCCAGGATTTCCAATAACGTCTGGGAGCACAGGCTACCTTCAACAGAGCGGTGCTGGGAAAGGGGCAGACTGAGTTGGGGAGCTCAGGCCTGGCTACCGCCCAGGCTGCAGCCTGGCAGGAAGGCCTGAGGAGGTGCTGGGGTTGCAAGGAGACAGCTGGGCTAGAAAGGAAGCAGGTCCAACCCCCTTGCTAACGATGAGTGGCCATTACAGACTGCAGAGTGCCCCCGAGAAAGGGGTCTAGATGATGACGGGCAGTAGACACTGAGGCAAGGTAGGCATGGGGGGGGGGGGTTCCCCTGGGATGGAAGACCCAGAGTGTGGGGTTCTGCCAGGGGGCAGTGCCTGAGCGAAGGGACACCCCGGGCCAGGAGGAACATGAGGCCTGAACTAAAGTGTGGTGGAGAAAAGGGAGACACTGGCCAGTAGGGTGACCAGATGAAACGGACAAAATATCAGGACACATGGGGAAAGCAAAAAAAAAAGCAGTTGGAGCGGAGTAGCCGGAGAAAAACAAAAAACAAAAAAACCTGTCAGAGCGGCCAAAGCTGCAATATTGGGACAAATGGCATCCTGACTGTGCTTCAGTCGGGATGTGGGACAAAGAGCTAAAAATCGGAACGTCTGGTCACCCTACTGGCCAGCAGGCGGCGCGCCAAAGCTGGAAGAGCTAATTCCCAGACCAACCAGCAGGAGGCGCCTGCCAGTGTGTGCTCCGCCCTGCTACGAGTCTCCTGAGGGCTGCGATGCTTTGGTCTAATTCTGGTTCTTGGGTTTGGTGCAGGGGTGGCTGGGTGCTGCTGGTGGCCTGTGATATACAAGTCAGACTAGAATGAACTGGTGGTCCTGCTGCCCTTGCATGCTGTGCGTGACCACTGCACATTCACACTCATGGGATAGTTTGAGCGGCAGCACTCCGTCCTCTGGCTGGTGGGACAATGCAGCCCTGCTAAAAAGGACTGCCAGGCTGCCTCATCACACTGCCAGGATGAACTGGTTGTCAGATCAAAGGCATCATATTTTGGGGATGTATGAACCAAGTCCCAGTGGCAGATTGCTAATACAGGCTAAGGTGAGTAATGGAAACAGCCTTCCTTCTAGCTGTATGTGCTATGACCCTCTGGAAGAGGAATAGAGTTCCGTTTATAACACTCCCTGCTACACACGTGAACCCACTTGGAAAGGAGCTGGGACGTGCCTGTCTGCCCTTTAGGCCTTGCCCAATTAGAGACAGACTGTCTCACTGATCTCCTGAATTCCTCTGCCTTCTTCAAATAGAAGGTGAATGCTCGCTTAGCAGCCAAGGTGTGTAGTTTTGCTTCCTTTGACTGAAGTGAGGCCTAGGGAAACATACGGAGAAGTTTATAGGATGGGCCAGACTGGAACAAAGGGCTGTTGTTCAATTGTAACTGCCAGCTCGCATACAAGTAGCTAACTAGAAAGGTTAATAAAGCGAGAGCTCCTCTGCAGCAGCACTCAGGGGAAGGGCCCTGTAGCAGAGGTTGGGAAGAGATACCTGGAATAAGAACCCCAGGAGAGAGTCCGGGGCAGTGCGATATGGTTCTGGGTTTCCCATCAGAAATAGTGGGCACCATCTTCAGTAGCTGCTAGGGAAGGCAGGGAAGAACTGACTTGGTTACAAATAGAGACAAAAAATAATGCAAGGACTCCCCCCTCAAATTCTATCACTAAAAGCCATTTTTCCTTCCTTTTCAAGTCATGCCAAGGATCTCCTGGTCCTGGGTTGCCTCTTTCTGGGGAGTTGAGACACACGGTTAGAAATGGTTAAATATCCTGCAAAATAAATAACCCTCAAAAGACATGTGGGGAGATAATGTTTGTATTTTTGTGTATTTACATATGTATGATTAGGGTCGACAATGTAATCAACAGTCCCTGTGTATGCTGTATTCTGATAATTCAGAGATCAAAAGAACATTCTCGCATTTAACTGAATTGTAAATACTGGATATCTCTGTATTCATCTCTCTTTGAAATGTATAGCAAATGATCTGTAAATGGAAAAGGAGTACTTGTGGAGGCATCCGATGAAGTGAGCTGTAGCTCACGAAAGCTTATGCTCTAATAAATTTGTTAGTCTCTAAGGTGCCACAAGTACTCCTTTTCTTTTTGCGAATACAGACTAACACGGCTGCTACTCTGAAACCTGTGATCTGTAAATGGTGGAGGAACAAGCAAATTGCCTTGTGTTAATTCTATAGCTAAGTACCGGTGATGGACCTCCTTCTAAGTCTCCTAATTACCTTTTGTTCCCTGAGGAACTCCAGCTGGTCAAAAAGGACATGAAATTGTATAAAACATCCTTGGATCCTGATCCTGTTCATCTCAGATCTGCTTGAGGCTTCATACAGGGAAGCTTAGGCAAAAGGACTGAGATCACAGTCCTAAGATGGAACACCCTGCAATGACTATAACCTATGAACTATTTCTGAAAGAACTCTTTGGAACTACAAAGCTCACCATCTCCGCTATGAATCTGAACCTCAGTGAATTGAACTCATGTCTGTATGTATATGTTGATTTTTAACCATACTCTCGCTTTTGCTTTTTAATAAATTTTAGTTTAGTTAATAAGAATTGGCTGTAGTGTGTATTTGGGAAAGATCTGAAATATTCAATAACCTGGGAGGTAATGTGTCCAATCCTTTGAGATTGGTAGAACCTTTTCTTTTATACGATGAAAAAGATTTCAACCTAGATGGAGGCCTGAGGCTGGATCACTTTAAGGGAACTGCGTTGTTTGGACTTCTGAATAACCAGTAAGGTAATAAAGAAGCTGTTTTATGCTGGCTTGGTAAATCTAAGTGTTGGAATATCCACCAGCTTTTTGGGGATTGTCTGCCCCATTCTTTGCAGTGCACCCTATTTGAGTGACCACAGCTGGCTCCCCACTAAAATCCTGGTCACAGTGGCATAGTCATGCTTGGATACACATTACCACAGGTTAATTGGGTTTTTGGATCAGAACCACATGCCTGTCAAAATTTAATTTTGATATTAGAACGTTTATGGCTTAAAATCAGTTACAATGAGTGACCCATGATCAAGATGCTGACAGAAAAAGGCTGGAAAAATTGTGCTCACAGAGGGTGATGTCTTTTAATTAAAAGGGCCCAGAGAGTGGTGGGTTGTGTACGAGGGTGGGTTGGAGGTCAGTGGTGTGTGTGGAGCAGGGTGGGTTTTGTACAAGGGCAGGAAGGAGGCTGATGGTGTATGTGGAGGGGGGGTGGGCTGTGTACAAGGGCAGGGTGGAGGTCGCTGGTGTGTGTGTGGAGAGGGGAAGGGCTGTGTACAAGGGTGGATCAGAGATCAGTGGTGTGTGTGGAGGGGGATGGGTTGTGTACGAGCGTGGAGCGGAGCTCTATGGTGTGTGTGGAGGGCAGTGGACTGTGTACGGGGGGTGGAGGTTGATGGTGTGTGTGGAGGGGGGAGGGCTGTGTACGAGGGCGGGGTGGAGGTTGATGGTGTGTGTGTGGAGGGCAGTGGACTGTGTTCGAGGGCAGGGTGGAGCTAGTGGTGTGTCTGGAGGGGGATGGGCTGTGTACGAGGGCTGGGTGGAGGTCAGTGGTGTATATGGAGGGGGAGGGCTGTGTACGAGGGCGGGGTGGAGGTCAGTGGTGTGTGTGGAGGGGAGTGGGCTGTGTGCGAGGGCAGGGTTGAGGTTGTTGGTGTGTGTGTGGAGGGCGGTGGGCTGTGTGCTGTACAAGGGCGGGGTGGAGGTTGATGGTGTGTGTGGAGGGGGGTGGGCTGTGTACGAAGGCAGGGTGAGCTCAGTGGTGTGTGTGGACGGGGGAGGGCTGTGTACGAGCGCGGGCTGGAGGTTGATGGTGCGTGTGGAGAGGGGTGGGCTGTGTACGAGGGCGGGGTTGAGGTGGATGGTGTGTGTGTGGAGGGCAGTGGGCTGTGTTCAAGGGCAGGGTGGAGACTGATGGTGTGTGGAGGGGGGTGGGCTGTGTACGAGGTCAGGGCGGAGCTCAGTAGTGTGTGTGGAGCAGGGAGGGCTGTGTACGAGGGCGGGGTGGAGGTTGATGGTGTGTGTGGAGAGGGGTGGGCTGTGTACGAGGGCGGGGTGGAGGTCAGTGGTGTGTGTGGAGGGGGGAGGGCTGTGTACGACGGAGGGGTTGAGGTTGATGGTGTGTGTGCGGTGGGGGGGTGGGCTGTGTTCGAGGGCAGGGTGGAGATTGCTGGTGTGTGTGGAGGGCAGTGGGCTGTGTGCGAGGGCAAGGCAGAGCTCAGTGGTGTGCGTGGAGGTGGGAGGGCTGTGTACGAGGGCAGGGTGGAGGTTGATGGTGAGCGTGGAGGGTGGTGCAGAGGGCAGCACAGAGGTCAATGGTGGCCATGAGTGGAGTGGGAGAGATGTTCATTTCTGTGAAGGGCGGATTCTGGGGTGCGTAGGGCTGGCTCTAGCATGTGACTGTGTCTTTAGGGGTTTGGTAGATGAAGTTTTAGGGCTGAAAACCTGATGATGTTCAGTGTAGTTATCAGCACATCTTCCAAGTGAAAATGCTTTGGCAGAGTGGTGCTGGGGGGTTCAGTAGTTTTGCCTGGTGTCAAAGTGAAATGTATGAAGATCACCGTCCTGTCTGGTCTCTGTTCCAACAAAAAGTATCGATGGAAGAGGTACCGTGTCTCCAGATGTCCAGGGCAGATACAGAAGCAGCCCCAGCAGGGCGGGTCACAGCACAAGGCCAGGCACATCCGAACATTTATTAATAAAATAGTTACAATAATTTATGCCCTTTGCAACACCAAGGGCTGAGTACACAGAGCTCCTGCTCCTTAGAGAACATAAAGGGGAGACATCAGGAACAGTCATTGACATTCTGTGGTGCAGACAGACAAGGGTCCATCATGCCACATGTACATCAGACTGTCCAGTACTGCTCCAGCCAGAGAGAGGCTGAGAACTCTGCTCCGACACATGCATGGCTCTGTCAGTGGAAGAGTCCAGCTCAGCATCCCGTGTAACTGCTAGTGAAGGGAATTAGAAGTTGTCGTCTTGCATGCAGCATGGGGTCTCCCAGCTACTGCCCTGCAATAACAGAGACCCTCAAACTGAGCAGCTAAGTGACGGTTTCCACATACTACAACTGCTTGCCTGAGTGGAAGCCACAGGCCCTGTATGAAGGATGCTGTGGTTCACTGACACAGACCAGGGCTCCTGGCGGGTAGTGGGACACTGGGTGCCTGAGGGTTTGTGAATGGGGTAGAATGATGGCTGCTGGTTCCCATGAGCCCAGGGAACATGCAGAAGCTCTGCAGGATTGTAGTCTGCTCCAGTTGCATTAGGTGCAATGGGATGTAGGTGCTGACTTGAGGGCAGCCCTGCCCTGCCCACTGCTGCTCATTTACGGGGTGGCTGAGCGGAGGCAGAGTAGATGGCACTCCTGGCTACTTGTCACATTCTAGGTCCTGGGCCCCCTCATTGCCCTGGTAGTGCCTCTCACAGAACTCCTGGATGCGACTGCAGGCCTCCACCATCATCTCCTCGGGCACCGTTAGCACCACCCGGAAGAAACTGGGGTACTCAAAGCACTGAAATGAACCATGGGAAAAGGCTGGTTAGTTGGGCAGGGGTGAAACTGGGATCTCAGACCCCTGCCCTGCCAGGTCCCCAGCTGTGTCCCACAAGCAAGCACAACCCATGGGGATAGGCCTATCCAGATGGAAGGAGCATAGCACTGTGGCCAGGAGCTGTGGGATCTAATCCTGGCCCATCAGCATCTCCATCTGTTAAAGGCCTTTCACAGCGCAAACCTCCTGTGGCTGCTGCATCAGCAAGGAATGGTGAGACCCTCAGGGGAAGGGGCTGTAAGCAAAGAGCTGGTGGGGTTGAGCTCAGTAGCCCCCGGGCAGGACCCAGAGAACAGGCTGGAGGGAGCCGAGGACCCTCAAGGCTCAGTGAGTGGCTAAGGAACCGGGTGGGTGACTGCGGGCAATGGGAGCAGGAAAGGGAGATGTGCAGCAAGGCTCCAGCCTTGTCCCTGCACCATGAATGAGGCCGCAGAGAGTTTGCACAGGGCATTGAACTGAGCTAGTGCAAACTCTGCAGGGAGCTGCTCTTGTGCAAAGCAGAGAGGACACAGGGCTCAGGAACACAAGGGATGCACAGCAGAGGGGCAGACTCTTCAGTCTGAAAGACAGGAAAGCAGCTACCTGGGGCCTGGCTAGGGCAACGAGTGACCATTGCAGCACTGCCCAGGGCTTCTGGCAGACCACATGACACCCAGCCCCCTCCCCCTGATGCCCCATGCTCAGAGCTCCCAGCCCCATGCCCCCAGTGCCCCATGCTCAGAGCTCGGAGCACTCCCCAAGACTCTCTACATGTGTGGCTACTCTGAGGGGGACACTGACCGAGGCTGGCAGGCAGAAGACTGACTGCTCTGAGATCAGCTGTTCGGTGAACTCCACATCATTCTCAAACTTGGGGAAATGCTCCATTTCAATTCCAACCTGCAGCGCAGAAATTAGGGATGTCAGAGGCCAAGGCTGGATAGGATTGCACCAGGCATCACCATGGAGCTCCTCCCTCACAGCACCCACAGAGCATCCCTCCTCCCCACCCCTATGCAGCCCCATGCCCTCTGCACCCCTCCTTCCCCCCACCCCGAAGCCTATAGAGCCCCATGTGCCCCACATCCCTCCTCTCTGCCCCTATGCAGCCCCGTGCCTCCTGCATCCATCCTTCCCCCACATCCTATACAGTCCCATGCCCCCACTCTCCCCCCGCAGCCCTATACAGCTCCATGACCTGGTATCCCTCCTCCTTCCTGCAGCCCATACAGCCCTGTGCCCTCCACATCCCTCTGCCTGCCCACCCCCGCAGCCTATACAGCCCTGTGTTGCTTGCATCCCTCCTCCCCCCACAGCCTATACAGCCCAGTGTCCCCCACATCCCTCCACCCCCCCAGCAGCCTATACAGCTCTGTGTCGCTCGCATCCCTCCTTCCCCGCCCCGCAGCCATACAGCCCTGTGCCCCCTGCATTCTTCCTCTTTCTCATGGCCTACACAGCCCCATACCCCCACGCATCCCTCCTCTCCACCCCCCCCCACAGCCTATACAGCCCTGTGTCACTACTGCATCCCTCCTACTCCTACCCCCACAGCAGCATATACAGCCCCGTGTCCCCTGCATCCCTCTGCCCCCTCCCCCTGCTGGCCCTATACAGCCCCATGCCATGTGTGTGAAACTGAAGGCTGTATTTGTGCTTGCAGTGTGCCTCACCCCCCACCCCCACGCTATGCTCTAGAATCACTAGGCTAGCAATGGCCTCACAAACAGGGTCTGCCTCACTACATTAACCCCAAACTCTGAAGCAGGAAACCTCAGTCCTAGCTGAAGGCAGCTGCAAACACATTATTCCCCACTATTGTTACTGACAAGGTGGGAGGGCCTGTCAAGGAAGGAGAGGGAGTACAGCGGGGAGGGTGACTCCATTAAAGAAACCATAATCTGTTTTAGAGTTACTGATAGCTCAGAAGCACCAGCTCTTCAATGCACATGGTTCAATGTGCTGTTAATGCCCAGGAGGGGGCAATGATAGGGATCTGTTACAGACCAGAGAACTGGTTGAGCACTTGTCTGTAATATGTGGAAAGAAAAATGGTTGTGATGGGGGAATTCAGTTGAGAAGACATGCTAGAGGTCCCATACAGCCAGAAATAAAACTCCATTAGAGTTTGCAAAACATTTTAATGCTGATTTTCTAACACAAAGGAACAGCAGGCAGCAGGAGGTAACCCTATTCTGGACCTCACTGTGATGGATAATGATGGACTGTTCACTGAACTGGAAGTTGGTTGTTACCTAGGGACCAGCAATCATGACCTGATTACATTCATTATGGGCAAAGAGAGGAAGGTTCTGACTGATAATATATATATATATATATATATATATATATATTTGGTGCTTCAAAGGGGCTAATTTCCCAAATCTGACAGAAATTTACACAGAAAAATGTGAATGAAAATTCTCAGTTGTTTAAGAAGAGTTTACTAGATGGCAAAATGCCATGAATTCATGATCAAGAAAGAGGAAAACTTTGGTCAAAGGCCAGTGGCAGAATAAAGTCAGCAATCAGAAATTAAAAGACAATATATAACAAATGGAAAAAGGTTAAAATAGATAGCAATTAATAGAAATTAGAAGTGATGAAGTACAGAAAATTGATAAGGGAAGCTAAAGACATCAAGGGACATTCGTGGCTGGCATGCCTAAGGAGAATAAGGAGGATTTTTTTATGAACAAAAGAAATTCTAACAATGGTATAAGTCCATTATTAGAGGGAGATGATAAAATTGTTAATAATGATGTAGAAAAGGCAAGGGTATTTAATAGATTATTTGTTCTATATTTGGAAATGAGAATGATGAGGTACTCATATTACTTGAGGATGATGAGCTACTTTCCCATCTACTAGTAACAAAAGAGGATGTTAAACAGCATCTACTAGAGATAAAACATTTTAAGAACAGCAGACCTGGACAACTTGTACCTAAGAGCCCTAAAAGAGCTGGCTGATCAGAGCTTTGGCCTGCTGGTTCATTTTTAATAAATCATGCAGTACTAGGGAAATTCCAGAAGACTGGAAGAGTGTTCATGTTGTGTCAATTTTCAAAAAGGGCAAGTGGGATGACTCAGGCAACTATAGACATCCCACTCAAAATAATGGTAAAGATGATTCAGTTGACAAAGAATTAAAGAATAGGAATATAACTAATGCCAGTCAATGTGTTTTTTATGAAAAATACATCTTGTCAAGCAAACTGGATTTCATTATTTTATGAGATTAAAAGTTTGGTTAAAAAAGTAACTGTGTAGCTACTTAGATTTTTGTTAAGTCTCTGATTTAGTACCGCATGACACTCTGATTAAAAAATTAGCAATAGCTATAAAGAATAAGCACACGATAAATGGATTAAGAACTGGCTAACTGACAGAGCTCAAAAAATAGTTGTCACTCGGGAACAGTCACTGAGTGTGGATATTGCTAGTGGGGTTCTGCAAGGATCAGAACTAGGCCTGATGCTATTCAACATTTTCGTCAATGATCTGGCAGTAAATATAAAGATGACACAAAAGATTAGTGGAGTGGTAAATAATGCTGAGAACAGGGAAGTCATGCAGAGTGATCTGGATTGCTTGGTAAACTGGGCCCGTTCAATCAAAATAAGTTTTAATAAAGCCAAATATAAAGAATGCCTAGGAACACAGACTGCACACCATGCCTGCAGAATGGGGGACTAGATTCTGGAAAGCAATAACTGTACAGGATTTAGAGGTGATAGTGGACAAACAACTCAGCATGAGCTCCCAATGAGATGCTATGGCAAAAAGGGCCAATGCATTCCTTGGGTGTATAAATTAGTGAACAGAAGGGTGATTTTACCTGTGTATGCGGCATTGGTGAGACTGATGCTAGAATACCGTGAAGCAGTTCTCGTGCCCACCTTTTAAAAAGGATACTGAAAAACTGCAGAGGGTGCAGACAAGAGCCATAAAAATGATTCAAGGGCTGGAGAAAATGCTTTACAGTGAGAGACATAACGAGCTCAGTCTGTTTAGCCTCTCATAAAGAAGACTGAGCTATGACTTGTTTATAGTACATGAGTATCTTCACAGGGAGAAAATAACAGGTACTAAAGGCTCTTGAATCTTCTCACAGACAAAGGAATAAAGAGAACCAGCACCTGGAAGTTAAAGACACAATGTTTTTTAACTGTGAGGGCGATTAACCACTGGACCAAACAGCCAAGGGAAGTAGTGATCCTCCATCTCTTGATGTCTTCAACTCCAGACCAGTGCCTTTTTGGACAATTTGCTTTAGCCAGACACAAGCTACTGGGCTTACCAGAAGGGTAGCTGTGTGGAATTCTCTGGGCTGGGCTACACAGGAGGTCAGACTAAATGACATAGTGGTCTCCCCTGGCCTTAAACTCTATGACTCTCTGAAGAGTGGGGCCCCACTGTGCCGGACGCTGCCCAGACACACTAAGAATCAGGCCCTTCCCTGAACAACTCACATTTTAAGCAGACAAGGCAGACACTGGGAAGGGCAACAGGATCCAGCACGCACTGAGCAAAGCAAAGCTCTGAAAATGGCACATTAGCGCCTCACTTACCATGAGGTACATGGCCCCCGAGGGCCGGACAGGCTGGAGTCCAGAGACGGCTGACAGGGCAGCATAGCAAAGGTCAGCATTGGACTGAAAGGCAGAGAGGAGAGAGTTCAGGACTCAGGACATTCCAGGAAGCAGCTCAGCAAATTGGAGACAAATTCTTGGCCAGAACCCAAGACAGGTCCCCCACTGCAAATAAAGGGGCATCTAATGCAAACAGGACAGATGTTAACGGCCTTGAATGCAGTCGAGGTGACTGAGCTGACCTCAGCAAATCAGTATGGACACCCCTCCTCCCCAGCATTTCTTCCCACAGCACCTCCTGGCTGGCAGTGCTGTGACTGGATTGTCAAGAGCTCCCCACAGCTGGTACTCCTGCCCCCTTCTGGTAGTGCCCCCTGCTAGAATTCGTCAGGACAGTAGTAGCCAGGAGCTCCCCGCATCCCGGTGCTCCTGACCCCCTCCTGGCAGCGCCCCCTGCTAGGAGATGCCCGGACTGCAGTAGCCAGGAGCTCCCCCATAGCTGGCACACCTGACCCGCTCTCTCCAGCCCACCCTGCTGGGAGAGAGTAGACATGGGAAGATGAGGTCCCTAGCAAGACACCACTGTGATGATTCATAGTCCTGTTTGACCTGCTGAGGAATACTGCTGGTCCGCTCTCAGTCTAAATACCTGTCTCTAGGGGGACATACCTTGAGGAAGCTGAGGGTGTTGTGGTAAAACTCTGGGGGTGTTCGGTGGATGATGTGTTCCAGTGCTCCCTGGACAATTGTGCAGGGTCCCAGGATCCTTTGACTCAACCTTACAAGGCCATCCCTGATCTGAAACAAAGGTGACACTCTGACCTCAAAGATCGCACACTCATGGAGGAAAGGAAAATGCTCCCACCCTGATGCCAGCATTTCTAGCTATTCATAGGATCAAACATGGCCACAATTGGACTAGGGGTGTTTTTCAAACTTTGCAAAACATTCTGGAGCCAGTCCCATTATCTGGGGTCTGTATCACAGGTGTCTGCAGAAGGCCCCAGTGTCACTAGCTATGTTTGAGGGCCAGAGCTGGTCCACGATCCTTTAGCTAGGATCCAGCCCTTTCACACCACGCTTATGGTACAAAGGGGCCAGGAAGCAGCCAGAGCTCACTAGCTAGAGTTTCCTGTTATCAGAGGGCATCTGATACGTTAGAGTAGCTCGTAGGCTTTTCTGAAGTAGTTTGGGGCTGAGGCTAGTACACGACCAATCCCAGCATCTCAGACTCCTTTGTGCCTGAGAATCCACTGACATTGACCATTGATTTGACTAAACTGTGCACACAAGCATCAGGGTTTCCCAGCCAAATGCATCAACACCAAAGGGCTGGGACTTGCCTGAAGCAAACCCATGCCAGAGCTTTTGCAAACCAGTCTCTGTTGTGACACAGTCTTTGGTTCACTCTGCTCATTTCCATTTTGTTTAATCACCATTGGATACTGCATCATGGCCAGCCAGGGACAGGTGATATCAACATTGCCCTCTCCCTCTGCTGTCTATTGTGAGCTCTCGGGTGCCCCATATTTGTGGAAAGCTCCTAGCTCTATGAGGTATCACCGGGCCACAAATCAATGACTGATAACTAAAGAGCCAAAGCTCAGGCTGCACCACCACCTGCTATCTTGTTCAACCAATAAGGAGAAACCACATTAGAGCATACAGGGACCACAAGAAGAAAAGGAGTATTTGTGGCACCTTAGAGACTAACAAATTTATTAGAGCATAAGCTTTCGTGAGCTACAGCTCACTTCATCACTTCACTGTAGCTCACGAAAGCTTATGCTCTAATAAATTTGTTAGTCTCTAAGGTGCCACAAATATTCCTTTTCTTTTTGCGAATACAGACTAACACGGCTGCTACTCTGAAACCAGGGACCACAAGTGGACAGCACGACTTTGTGTTATTGCTGTAGGGGAAACAGGGCTTGCCTGAGAGAGAGGAACGCAAAACCCTTTGCCTCCAAAGTGGCATGCAAGAGAAGCAGACATGCCAAACCCGTGAAAAAAATCACAGAAATTAGGCTTGCTTTTGGCTTAATTGGCTTTTGAGTTGCTTGTTTGGCTTGTAGCTTGTTGCTTCTTTTTTATGATCAGCTCCCAGCAAGTAGGGGCAAGAGGTAAGCAGGGGCAAGGCGGGGATAGAGTCAGGGGTACAGAGCGGGCCCACGACAGTCCCAGACTGCACGCCAGGGGGATCTAGTCACATAGAGTGTTGGGGTTCTTAGGGATTGGCTTGTTTTGGCCTTGTTTTGAAATGGGATTAGCTTGATTTTTGGCTTACTGTGAAAGTCAGGGTGCTTATTTACCGCAAGAAAGTTGGCAACTGTGAAAAAAAGGCAGCATGTGTGCATGAAGTAGCAGGCAGGAACACGAGGGCATGTACATGTGAGCATACAAGAGGGAGTGTTTCAGAGTAGCAGCCGTGTTAGTCTGTATTCGCAAAAAGAAAAGGAGTACTTGTGGCACCTTAGAGACTAACAAATTTATTAGAGCATAAGCTTTCGTGAGCTACAGCTCACTTCATCGGATGCATTTGGTGGAAAAAACCAAATGCATCCGATGATGAAGTGAGCTGTAGCTCACGAAAGCTTATGCTCTAATAAATTTGTTAGTCTCTAAGGTGCCACAAGTACTCCTTTTCTTTAAGAGGGAGTGTGTGAGCAGAAGGAAGAGTGCATGCTTGTGCTGGAGTGAAAGGCCGTGATGTGCGCACATGCAGGGGAAGGTGCCTGCGGCCTGTGCATGTTTAGTGTGTGGCGCTATTGCTGGCATCGAGAAGACTACGTTCCTCACCTCATTCCCAAAGATGTCTCTCCGATCATTAACCAGGATCCATCCCATCCTCCAGCCTGGGACCAGCCATCGCTTGGCCAGGCCTCCACAGGACAAGATCGGCACGTTGGTGCTGAGAGTTGCTATGGGCTCATACTTGCACTCTGCAAACACCTGTGAGACAGGAGGATGCGTTAGCAGTCACCCTCTCCTTGCCAATTCCCTGTGAGAGACAGGGGAGCTCTGGGAGGGCAGAGGGTTGGCTCATTAACTCACTGGCAGGGATATCAAAGCAGATGAGCAATGAGCAGTGAGACTCTGGCATGAAAGAGATGGTGCAGAGAGCAGGTTGGGGGAGCTGTAGGGATGCTTTAAGGGGGAGTTCATGTGCAGTGCAAAGAACCAGCCCTTGCACATCTGGTCCTAATTAAGGGATGACAGGGGCCCCTGGATGGGAGACACAAGTACAGCAATGCACACAAGAGCGTGAGTGCTTGCAGCTCTGAGTTTGACCCACCCGGAGGAAAGGAGAGTACCAGACACAAGATGCCCTTCCAGGGGACAGCTGGGCAGACAGGACCAGGGAGCTGCAAGTACAGTACATGGCTGTACTCAAAGGCAGCAGGACTAATGGCTATGGCTCTTGTCTGGGGCTAAAAGAAAAGGAGTACTTGTGGCACCTTAGAGACTAACAAATTTATTTGAGCATAAGTATCCGATGAAGTGAGCTGTAGCTCATGAAAGCTTATGCTCAAATAAATTTGTTAGTTTCTAAGGTGCCACAAGTACTCCTTTTCTTTTTGCGAATACAGACTAACATGGCTGCTATTCTGAAACCTGTCTGGGACTAGTTACTCCTAAACTCTACTACCAAGGGGCAAGTATATAGTGAGAAGCCACAGACCCAGGCTCTGGGTGCAAATGGTTGTGCATGGCAGGGACAGGCACTCACCATGTCTCCATAGATTTCATCAGCTAGGATGGGGACACACTGTCTCGAGGCCACTGAGGGAGAGAAGTAAACACTGAAACTGGCAGCCTTGCTGCCCTACAGGGTGCAGACTCATCCTCATCCTACAGAGGGCAGGCATGGGCTCTCCCCTAGCCCTACACAACAGACCCCAATCCACCCACAGAGTGTCTCCATATTCCTTACTTTGGACATGCAAACCAATGGACAAAGCATTAGAGAATACATTGTTAGGAACAATCCTTCCCAGGGCTAGGCTTGCAGGGCCTATGCCTGCTCTGACCCCAGGCCTGGGATAGATGTCACTGATCCATTAATTGTAATGTTGAAGGCTTTCCCAGCAGGATTCTGAGAGGTGGATCAGGAGTGCAATCCCCATTATACAGCCAGAGAAGGGAAGGGAAGGCCACACAGTGGGTTAGGGACAGACCCTAGGAGCTCTCATTCTGCATCCCTTCCCTGGCCATGCTGACTCTGTGCAGGGTTGTCCCAAAGGCCCTGGGAACAGGGTAAGACACACAGTGTGAGGTGAATCCTCCGGGCCCGGGTACTGGTATTTCTGTAGCACCAACATAGCCACATGATAGATCAAGTCCTTCCATATTGCTCACCATAATTAAATTGAAACAGATAAGCAGAGGATAGGACAAGGCAGCAAACCATAGCCCTTCCCTGACTCAGTGCTCAGAGACTCACCGGCCAGGATTTTCTGGAGATGGCTCTTGCTGAATACAGAGCCGCAGGGGTTAGATGGGTTGTTCACAATGACACAGGCCGTCTTCTCATCCACCAGCGACTCCAAGTGCTTCAAGTCAATTTCCCAGGATTTCTCAGGCTAATGAGAGGCGGAGAGGGAGAGGGTGCATGAAGATGAAGACTAAGGCATGGAGTGAGGATCCGGCTGGGGGCTGGGCACCAGGCATGGGGATGAAGTGCAGCAGGGCCGGGCACAGAGTGAGGAGCTGGGCACAGGCTGAGGGACTATCCAGGAGTCCAGGCCCAGAGTGAGGCATGAGGATCCGGCCAGGCACAGGATGTGGAGCATATGTGGCCAGGCGCAGGGCAAAGACCATGCAGACATAGCTGTGCTTTGCGCCTAATGAAAGGTACCGGCATTTCTTCCCCCCGTGAGAAGGCACAACTTACACAGGGGCCCTGGGGAGAACAGCCACCATGGAAAGCTGAAGGCCCATGAGAAGGGCTGAGCTGATGGGCTCTGGCATCAGCTTATTTGGCTTTGGCACTTCACGCCTTCCTCCCTTTTCTTATGAGGAGGGGTAAGAGATCCCTGGGAGCTCTCTAGAGGGGGTTGTTGCATTCCACTCCTAACTGCCTTACCAAGAGGTTGTAGAATTTGACCTCAATTCCCATGGAGAGTGCAAGGGTCTTGTAGAGAGAGAAGCCAGGTCTTGGCACTAGGATGTTCTGCCCTGGATTAGCCAGCACTGCTAATGCAAGTTCAATAGCCTGGCTGCAGCCACTCGTCAGGATAACGTCCTGCAGACAGTAAACAAGAATAAGCTCTTCAAATGCAACCAGAGGCTGCACTCAGAAATTCAAGAGCAGTTACTGACAGCTGAACTGGGAGTAGTGAATTGTCCATGGGTCTGCTAAAAGCAAGAACTTATTGGCTAAAGGGGCCTGGAAGAAGCTAAACAGAAAGCAGCAACCACTGCTGGCTTCTGGGGAGCTCAAACCCAACAGATCAGAAAGCCAGGGATGGGTGACAGGCAGGACCCAGGATTGGGACAGAAAGCCAGACAAGATCACTTTGGAAATGAATCATGTCCAGCCACCTTGCTCTCTCTCCTTGGATAGAGACAAGGTGTGAGAAAAGCCCAGCTGGGGCCCCACCGTGCTGCACTGTCTAATTTGTTGCTAACACCATAGAGCCTGTTCATTCTCCAGTGAGGACTCTTGCCAGGAATGCTTCATACCTGAGCTTCCAGAGGTGCTTCAGGGCAGCTATAATACGCAGCAACCACCTGCCGGCAAGACTGGTACCCTTGGGAGAGAAGGATGGAATATGGAGTGACGGTGGTTTTACCAGATTTCCCTGTTCTGCGCAGGAACCACAAGAGGCATGGGACAGAGACCATGCAGCACAAAGAGGGGTCTCCAGAACCCAGAGAAACTCCAGAGGAATAAATCCCAGGGCAGGATGGAATTTGTCTGAATTCCGAAGGAAACAAAAGACAACATCAGTGGGCCCTGACACAAGCACATTGTTCCATCACTGAACCAGCTGCTCTCAGCAGCCAGAGCAGGTGACATCCTGGCCCCAGAGCAGGCCTGGGAGGTGCAGGCTTTACAGCACAGATAAGGGCCTGCTCCAATGCAAAGCCCCCCTGACCCTGAATTAAAGCCCCATGCCCAGTCCCACAGCCCAAGTTAACTCCACTGGTAACTGGGTCTACATCCTCCATGGCCAAGCCAACGTGGTGTGGAAAGTGCAGTACTTATATCAGCTAAGAACAAAACTGTGTGGCAATGCAGCAATCTTTGCTCTGCTCCAGGGCCCTCACTCTGAGGGAATATTCTCAGCATCTATGGGGTCACAACAGGGATGGATTTGGCCTTCCATGGGTCTTGAATGATTGTTTGAAGCACTTTCCTGTGAAGAATGGGACTGAAACAGCTGGCCAAAGTGACAAGACATGGAGCAGAATGAGGATGCAATGCAATGCCCTGCCCACATCGCACTACTGTGAGGAAACCTATCCAGGAGGTAGAAGAGTGTCTGGCCCAGCCTTTTCCCAGAACAATGGCCACAAAATGACCGGGACAAAGCAGCACAGCTCCTCCATGAGCAAATCAGGCCTCCAACCTGTTCAAATGCCCTGCTGCTCATTGGTGTGCATGGGCATACACAAGCCAGAGTAATATATGCATCAGAGTGAGTCAGTATCAGTCAGAAAGGTGAAAGACGATATCTGTCTAGATCCCCTGACTCAGCCCTGTCCTCTTGTGCACAAGCCGGGCTAGGACACTACCCTTAGAAGAGGAATCATCGGACCTTACCGACTGAAGGAGCATATCCATTGTAGTTCCCCGATTCCAGAGCCTCCTTCACAGCCTGGGTGACCTCATCATCAGTGGGGAGATTTCCAAATACCGTTGGGTCACCTTTTAGGGAATGACAAACAGCAAAATCCTTGTTTCTCATGTCCTTTAATGACAGAGCTGTACACAGCACACCCTCCACTCCTGCACGCTTCAGAAACCCCTCGGCTGCCCGCTCAGCTCAGGGGCCCTCAGTACCACACCTCTTCAATTACACCCCCACTCTACAGCCACATAAGGCACTGCCGGCAGGAACAGCACATTTCCCAGTACTCACCTAGGGACAAGGAGATCATGGGCTTGTTTGGGTTGGGTTCCACTTTCATGGTGTCCACGATGGCTCGGATGGGATTGAAAGTCTTCTTGGACATCTCAGAGGCCCGGACTGCCCATCTAGGCTTCCGGCCTTTCACCTTCCCCAGGGAGGGGCTGTTCCCATTTCTATGTACGTGGACATCGCTATTGCCGTTCATTTGGATCAGATAAGAGTCCATTCTGAGATCTGCCCAAGAGAAAGGGCACTCCCCAAAGTTAGCCATTGTTGTGCATTATTTGTTATGCACTAGCTGTGTGCTCTGTCCAATACAAGATACAAAGGGGAGTTGCTGCTTGATGGTCCAAAAATGAGGCCTTTGAAGTTAGGCCTTTGATGGTCACTGGGCCTCACATACTGATCCCTAATCCCAGTTCTAGATCAGCAGTGCCAACAGACAGGCTGGAAAGGAAAGGGAGGCAGAGAGAGTGGGGATGAGGAAGGGAGAGAGAGGAAAGAAATAGAAGGGGAAAGCCAGCCCACATATTAATGAGACTAGGGTGACCACACACAAGTCTGAAAAATCGGGATGGGGGTGTAATAGGTGTCTATATAAGACAAAGCCCCAAATATCAGGACTCTCCCTATAAAATTGGGACATCTGGTCACTCTAAATGAGACCCTGCCGCAGGAGAACAGAAATAAAGATGCTACTCCACCCCAGCTCCACCCACAGCACAAACTTCACCCACAGCCCCACAGGAGAGGCAGGTTTCTGCTAAAGCTGCAAGTTGGGAGTTTGCAACCTTGTCATTTTCATGGTCATCACTGGGCTTCAAAATTAACACACTGCTGAGATGAATGGGGGTCAGTCATGCCTCCCAGAGCTGTTAGGCTGAAGCCATCCTAGGTGTAAGTCCCTGACAGTAAGGATGGATTTACCCCATTTGTGACTGCCTGTCTGTCTGCAGACCCTCTGAGCACCTGGCAGGGGTGATGCTCAGAAAGGTCCTCCACAATGGAAAGGACAAACACTTAATGCTGTTAAAATGACAGCTTAGACTCTGCAGAGATGCTGTTGGCCCTGCACTGTTCTTCAGGGCAGACCCTGCAGAGAGGAAGGTGTAAAACACACAATTCCCTCCCTGTCACTGAGAAGGCAGCAGAGAGGTGGCCCATGGGGAGGAAATGAGAATTCCTGAGCAGATAATAACAGGCATAGTGAAGGGTGTGCAGTGAAGCTCCTAGAAAAGGGGAGCTGCCATTGGCTAAGGCAGAACGGACTCATACACCTAGACTGTGGGTTGGACCAAGGGTCCCCCCCACATATTGCTCACAAGGGGCTCAGGCTACACTCACATTCTGTGAGAGGCTGAATTAAACTGAGCAATGATCTTGTGCTTTCCATCTACAAAAAGCGTAACCAGAATAGTGACTGATTCGTCCCCCAGCGAGTGTAATCCCAACTGCACAGAACCTCCCCATAGCTGGCATTCCCAGAAGGACAGATGAGACATAGACAGAGAACAGAGATTTCAGACGAGGGTTGGGAGGTGCCCTCTCCTGTTATCAGCTCTTACTTTTCCCCATGTAAGTTCAAGTTTCTCATTTGAGCTCTTCTTGCACTTATCAGCTCTGCTGAGGAAACCCAGTTGGGAGAGAGAAACCATTCAGCAGAGCCCAGTGACAAAGAAACCAGCCACAGACTCAACCCAGTCAGAAAAGCGTTTGGCCTGAGCTTCTGGCCTCCTTGCTAGTGGAGCTGGGGTCTGATCACACATGAAGGAGCTTATTTGGCCAGTCTCTGGCACAGGAGAACCTGCACACAGCACAGTGACAAGATGGGTCTGAAACAGCCCCACAGCCCAGAATCTAGGGCACTGCCTATCTGCCGGGGAAACAGGCTGCATGGAAAGAAGAAACTCTGTCTGCAGTGACTCAGGCCAGTCTCTCCAGAAGGAAACACCAAGTGCCAGAGCTGAGTACTTTACCTTCTACAGCGCAGAGAGGGAGACACTCAAGTGCCCAATGTCCGAGTCTGTCCCTTATCCTTGACAAGTTGCCCTGAGAAGAAACTCAAATGCAATCCCCCAGCCCATGAAATAATTTCCAGAACTGGGCGTTGGGCTTGACTCCTTCGGCTATTGGCTGTCAGTGAGGGCTGTGCTCCCCCACACAAAAACACCCCCTCCCTCCCCACTACAACTGCTCTCACTTCAAACATCTGGTACTCTCCAGCACATTAACTCTTTCTGGGAGCTGCAGGCAGAGGGGCATAGTTTGGATTTCTGGATGTCACTGGCACTTCCTGTCTGCGCTGCCTACCCCTGTGCACTTAGCTATGGGAATCCCCAGTGGCCCAGGTACCCCTGACCTAAGCATATTGTAGAGCCACTGACCCCTAAAGTGAGGGGACAACAAAACCTGCAAGTTTGTCCTTCCCACCCCAATGCTTTGGGCCCCTTGTTTCTAGATCCCATAGCTCAGAAGGGCACAGATTGCAGACATCATGTAGATACCTGTGAGAGGGGCTGTTTCTCCTTTGGCAATTGAACAAACAGGCACACATCTCCTCAGCCTTTGTCTGAATATGCCAGGGCCCTAAGAGTTAAAGGGAGTCTCAGTTGTCCCAATTATTTGTCCCAGGGCCCACACAGCCTGATCTTCTTGGCAGATAATGGAAGGTGATGCAACTTCTCTCCCCTCAGTGCAAACAGCTAATGATTCCAAATGTGCCTCTCTTGGGGTGGGCAGGTGCTGGGATGTCACAGCAATGTGAAGTGACACTTCACTGCCCCTTGGGGTGCTACTTTGGGAGGGCAACATGCACAAGTAAAGGAGGTTTTAATTTTTTAGCCTTACAAAGGTTGTTTCTAGTCCATAGATGCCAACCCTCCCCCACTGAGACTGTGTGTGTCTGGGGCTGACTGAAGATCAAAGAGCTACTCATGGGCTGCAGGAACCCTGCTAATCTCCCTGCAAACAGATAGGCTGATGACACAATGTCAGAGGTCATCATGACAGTGCCTGTTGGTATCCACCAGTGTAGGTGGAGAAAGGATGAGCAAGGCCCTGGCTTGGCCTGGTGCTTACATTATCCAGCTACCAGCCCTGACAGGCTATTAGCACTAATTCTGCAGCTCTGCCCCAGAGTCAGCTGGAAACAAAACTGTGCACATCAACCCCCAGGGTGCGACTGCATGGTGACATGTTGCTCTGTCAGAACGTGGCTATAAATAGGTGACATGATGCTCAGCATAGGCTAGGACAAGCTGCAACAACCTTGTGGCAGCTACTGCCCAGGGTTACTCCCAGCTAGCTGACATGGGTGCCCATTGTGCTGGGTGGGGTACAGAAACAACCTTTGCCTGAAGTGAAGAGCTCACCATTTTGTCTTCTAACAGGAAAACATGTTGTGTGGATCAGGTCTGGCAGCAAGGGGCCTCCTGGGCACTTAGGGGGCTGGCCAATCTCTTGCTGGGGGCACTGGGCTTGTCTGGTGGCTGGGGAGTTGTAGAACTTCCAGTGTCTCTACTGCTGAGGCCTGTGGGCCAGGCCTGCACTATGATCAAGGAAGAGAATAGTGGAAAACAGAGTGGTTCTGGGACATCAAGCATTGGAGGGGCAGATGGCAGTGCTAGGATACTGCACTGGTGTTAAGGGTCAGGTGCCCAGGAGCGATACCCGCAGCTGGGCTACATGTGCTGAAATAGCTGCTGCATCTCTCGTGCCAGCGCTGGTCAAAAGATTTCACATGAAAAATAGCCTGTGTCAAAAACAAACATTTTACAAAGAAATTTAGTTTTTGAAAACTTTATTTTTTTCCAAATGAAAAACTACATTTTGTTATTTTCATTTGCTGCCTCCCCCCAGCCACACACACTTTAAAAAAGAAAAGAAAACGAGAAGTTGGCTCCTCCCAGAAACTCTCAAACAAAACATTTTCAAAATATTTGGGAATTGTTTTTTCTGCCTCTCCCAGAGGCTTTTATCTCTTTGAGTTCAGACAGAGCTGTAAGGGTTAAGTCCTGAAGCCCTCACGTAGTCTATTCTGCCTGGCAATAAACACCCTAAATTGACGCAATCCAGAGACTCTACCTGTAATCCTGTGCATGGCAGCGAGGTTCAGAGGAGGGCATGGCAGGATCCTGCCTGCAGCAGGGAAAATATTGGCATGGAGACAATAGATAATCTGTGTTACATAAGGCTGGGGACCTGGCCAGATGGGGTGTCGGGGGCAGCAGGAAGCAGGATCGAGAGGGAGTGGTGGGTTCCTTCAGCTGTGGCCTATGGTATCAAGAAGGGAATGGAAGTGTTTGGGCATATTCCTTACCCAGCCTCAGTTCCCTGGAAACTCAGTGCCCCCAGGCCCAACAGGCTTTGCAGAAGGTTCCAGAAGAGGGTGACACGGGCACCTTTGATCCCATGAGTGGGAATCTACAGAGGTCCTTGAAGAAGAATCAGAGTGCATGTCTACACTGCCCTGCTATTTGGGCTAAGGGGGTGTGAACAGCAGTGCACAGTCAGGAGTACATTAATGTGAACTTGGAACCTTTACATTCAGGACTGCAGCATCCACCGGGGGGAGGGGGGAGTTACAATGCAGACCTTTGGTGCATGCACACCGCTATTCACATGCCGTTAGTCCGAACTGCGGGGAAGTATAGACATGCCCTGAATTACAAGCAAGGCTGGAGACCTGCCTAGAGAAGGCGGGAGGAGCATGAGCGGAGAGTGAGATCCAGAGGGACCGATTCCAGGGTTACCGCTCCATGGCACCTCAGACAGTGCATGAAGAGGCAGGGAGGAGGGGAGGATACACCAGAGACTAGGGGAGGATGGTGGTGATGGTGGAGTTCTCTACAGGGCACTGGGTAACCACCCTTCTGTTCCTACCCCTCGGAGGTCGGTAGATTCAACTGGTCAAGAATTCAATAGTCCACTTGCCAATCCTGAAACGTCTCCTTTGGCCCAGTCCTACATCTTGGTTTCACTCTCTCCAACATCTCCTCCCAGGCCTGTCAACTTACTGCTTTCTTTTTACCCAAGTGGTTAGCCAATATTTGGGGCTGTGGCGATTGTTTCTGTTAGGAGGAGAAATTATTGATGAGCCAAGTATTTTTGATGCAATCCTATTTATAGAGGATGTACAAAATCCTGTTTCCCCAAACACAGTAGGAACAAACACAAGAGTTCCTTTGATCACTATGCTAAAGCCAAGGCTACACTTCCAAGTTCTCCAGCCATACTAATGTCAGTCAGTGGTGCAAAGAGGTGTCATCTGTGACTGACATCACTAATTTGCCAACAGCTTCTAGCACAGATGCAGCTATACCAGCAAAACTGTGTTTTTACCAGGGGTGGAATTAGATATACCAGCAGAAGTTTTGCAGGAAAAATTGGGTCCAAAGGAGGAGTACTGTGCTGGTATAAAACACAGTACAGCTATATCAGCAAAGCACTCTAGTATACACCAGCCCTGAGCCTCTTTCCAGCCAGCACTCTGCCCAAAAAGCTCTCTCTTGTGGCCTTCTCTCAGGGCCACGTTACAAGTCACTTTACTTCACTTTTTGTCTCCTTACTTTCTGCCTCTCTTTGGGTGCTTTCTGGCTGCTTCTGGCTCAGTCGCGGACACAGCTGCAACCAAAGGAAATCCTAGCCCATGTTTGTATTCACTCTAGTCTTTGGGCAGTAGACGGCTACCTTTGTTTTGGCTATCATTAAAGAACAGGGCATTAATTTGTTCCCTTATTTAGCTGGAATGGAAAATGGTTACCACACCCACTAAGGTCAGTGAAATCTGTGACTGCCCACAGATCAAAGATATACACCCTGGAATCCAAACACCCTTCAGTATATCATACTTAACATATCCCACACCAAACTCTTTGTCTTCCCTGTCAACCTCTCAGCTGCCCCATTCTCTGGCCATGTCTACACTATGAAATTATGTCGAATTTATAGAAGTTGGTTTTGTAGAAAGCGTTTTTATACAGTCGATTGTGTGTGTCCCCACACAAATGCTCTAAGTGCATGTAGTCGGCGGAGTGTGTCCACAACAGTTGACTTCTGGAGGCAACCGTTGACTTCTGGAGCGTTGCACTGTGGGTAGCTATCCCACAGTTCCCACAGTCTCTACCACCCGTTTGAATTCTGGGTAGAAATCCCAATGCCTGATGGGGCTAAAACATTGTCACGGGTGGTTCTGGGTACATATCGTCATGCCCCCCTTCCCTCCCTCCGTGAAAGCAATGGCAGACAATCGTTTCGCGCCTTTTTTCCTGGGTTACCATGCAGACACCATATCACGGCAAGCGTGAAGCCTGCTCAGCTAACCGTCACTGTATGTCTCCTGGGTGCTGGCAGACGCGATACTGCGTTGCTACACAGCAGCAGCTTATTGCCTTTTGGCAGCAGACAGTGCAGTATGACTGGTAGCCGTCGTTGACGTAGTCCAGGGTGCTCTTTTACCGACCTCGATGAGGTCAGGGGTGCCTGGGCAAACATGGGAGTGACTCAGCCAGGTCATTTCCCTTTTAAGATTTGTCTCATGACAATTCAGTCCTACCAGCAGTCCTACTGCACTGTCTTTTAATCAGCAGCCAGAAAAAGACGATGGCTAGCAGTCGTACTGCACAGTCTGCTGCCAGCAAGATGTATAAAGATAGATGAAGTGGATCAAGAAATAGACCAGATTTGTTTTGCATTCATTTTCTCCTCCCTCCCTCCGTGAAATCAATGGCCTGCTAAACCCAGTTTTGAGTTTTATCCTTGAGGTTCTGAGTTCTATCCTTGAGGGGGCCATTCTGTTTCTTGCAAAGCCACCCCCTTTGTTCATTTTAATTCCCTGTAAGCCAATCCTGTAAGCCACGTTGTCGGTCGCCCCTCCCTCCATCAGAGTAACCGCAAACAATCGTTTTGCGCCCCTTTCCCTGGATTGCCCGAGCAGGAGCAGACGCCATAGCACAGCAAGCATGGAGCCTGTTCAGCAAACCGCAGCAGTTATGACTATTGTAAACACTTCGCGCATTATCGTGCAGCATATGCAGAACCAGCACCTGAAAAACCAGGCGAGGAGGCGACGTAAGTGCGGTGATGACGACATGAACACAATTTTCTCTAAAACCGCGTTCCCCCGCAGTTTGGAGATCATGGTGTTAATGGGGCCAGCTCATGCCATGGAACGCAGATTCTTGGCCCGGGAAACAAGCACAGACTGGTGGGACCACATAGTGTTGCAGGTCTGGGATGATTCCCAGTGGCTGCGAAACTTTTGCATGCATAAGGGCACTTTCATGGAACTTTGTGACTTGCTTTCCCCTGCCCTGAAGCGCAAGATGAGAGCAACCTTCACAGTTCACAAGTGAGTGACAATAGCCCTGTGGAATCTTGCAATGCCAAACAGCTACCGGTCGGTCGGGAATCAATTTGGAGTGGGCAAATCTACTGTGGGGGTTGCTCTGATGCAAGTAGTCAATGCAATCATTGAGCTAATGCTATCAAAGGTAGCGACTCTGGGAAATGTGCAGGTCATACTAGATGGCTTTGCTGCAATGGGATTCCCTAACTGTGGTGGGGCTATAGACGGAACGCATATCCCGATCTTGGGACCAGACCACCAGGGCAGCCAGTACATAAACCGCAAGGGGTACTTTTCAATGGTGCTGCAAGCACTTGTGGATCACAAGGGATGTTTCACCAACATCAACGTGGGATGGCCGGGAAAGGTTCACGACGCTCACGTCTTCAGGAACTCTGGTCTGTTTAAACAGCTGCAGGAAGGGATTTACTTCCCAGACCAGAAAATAACTGTTGGGGATGTTGAAATGCCTATAGTTATCCTTGGGGACCCAGCCTACCCCTTAATGCCCTGGTTCATGAAGCTGTACACAGGCATCCTGGACAATAGTAAGGAGCTGTTCAATTATAGGCTGAGCAAGTGCAGAATGGTGGGAGAGTGTGTATTTGGACGTTTAAAGAGTCGCTGGCGCAGTTTACTGACTCGCTCAGACCTCAGTGAAACCAATATTTCCATTGTTATTGCTGCTTGCTGTGTGCTCCACAATCTCTGTGAGAGTAAGGGGGAGATGTTTATGGTGGGATGGGAGGTTGATGCAAATTGCATGACCGCTGAATATGTGCAGCCAGACACCAGGGTGGTTAGAAGAGCACAGCAGAAAGAGCTGCGCATCAGAGAAGCTTTGAAAACCAGTTTCATGACTGGCCAGGGTACTGTGTGACACTTCTGTTTGTTTCTCCTTGATGAAAATCCGCCCCCTTGGTTGCCTCTAAATTCTCTGTAAGCCACCCACCCTCCCCGCTTCGATCACAGCTTGCTTGCAAAGGAAATATAGTCACTATCGTTTTAAAAAACATGTATTCTTTATTAATTGATTATAAAAATAGGGAGATAACTCAAGGTAGCCCACGGGGGCTGTGGGAGGAAGGTAGGGGGGAAGGAAAAGGCCACTTTAAAACTTGTTGAATGCCAGCCTTCTGTTGCTTGGGCTGTCCACTGGGGTGGAGCGGTTGGGTGCCCGGAGCCTCCCCCCCTGCATTCTTGGGCGTCTGGGTGAGGAGGCTATGGAACTTGGGGAGGACAGAGGGCGGTTAAGCAAGGGCTGCAGCAGCAGTCTGTGATCCTGCTGCCGTTCATGAACCTCCACCAGATGCTGGAGCATGTCCGTTTGATCCCGCAGTAGCCCCAGCATTGCCTCATGCCTCCTCTGCTCTTTCTGCCACCACCTCTCCTCACGTTCATCGGCCACTGTCCTGTACTTTGCTATTGTGTCCCTCCACACAGCTCGGTCAGTGCCAGACGACTGCATGAGCTCAGAGAACATGTCATCATGCGTGCGTTTTTTTCGCCGCTGAATCTGAGATTGCCTTTGGGACGGAGGAGAGAGGCTTGAAAAATTTGCAGCTGCTGGAGGAAAAAAAGGGAGTGAAGTATTTAAAAAGATACATTTTACAGAACAATGGCTATACTCTTTCATGGTGAACAACACTATTCACATTACATAGCACATGTGATTTTGGTACAAGGTCGCATTTTGCATCTTATATTGAGTGCCTGCAGCTTTGGTGTTAGAGATCACACATGCAGTGCCAAGCAACAGAATTCGGCTTGCAGGTGGCCACGGTAAGCCATAGTCTTTCAGCTTCTGCAACCTTCATAACAGCAGCCCTCTCCTTTCCCATATCAAGCAAAGCCTGTTGAGTTGCCATTTAGTGCTGCGGTTTTCCTGTTAACATGCAGCAGCAGAAACCAAACTAATCACCTCCCCTCATCCAATTCTCTGGAATGATAGCTTTCTCCCCACCCCCATACCGCCTGGCCGGTATCAGGGAAGATCCCTGCTAGCCAAACGCGAACAGCTCAGTGCCAATGCCCCCTTCCCCCCCCGCACAGCGTGGCTAACTGCGGGGAGGATTTCTTTTCAGCCATAGGCAAACAGCCCAGTAGGAATGGCCACCTCTGAATGTCCCCTTAATTAAATTCCCCTATTTCAACCAGGTTACCATGAACGATATCACTCTCGTGAGGATAACACAGAGAGATAAAGAACGGATGTTGCTTGAATGCCAGCAAATACTGGGACCATACGCTGCCAGGCTTTGTCATGCAATGATACCAGACTACTTGCTACTAGCATGGCGTGGTAAAGTGTGCTACCATGGAGGACGGAATAAGGCTGCTCTCCCCAGAAACCTTCTGCAAAGGCTTTTAGAGTACCTCTAGGAGAGCTTCATCGAGATGTCCCTGGAAGATTTCCGCTCCATCCCCAGACCCGTTAACAGACTTTTCCAGTAGCAGTACTGGACACGAATGCATCCCAAGTCCTCAGGGCTACTTAATCATTAAAAAACACTTGCTTTTATAACATGTATTATATTTTAAAAGGTACACTCACCAGAGGTCCCTTCTCCGGCTTTGTTGGGTTGGGAAGGTATTTCAGTCAGGATAAAAAGATCCTGGCTGTCGGGCAGAATGGTGTGTTCTGTGCTCTCCCCAAGCTCATCCTCCTCTTCCCCATCTGCAAAATCCTCAGCCAGGGCGGAGAGTACCCCATCATCAGATTCCACGAACAGGGGTGGGATAGTGGTGGCAGCCCCCCCTAGAATTGCATGCAACTCAGCGTAGAAGCAGCATGTCTGGGGCTTTGTCCTGGAGCGTCCGTTCGATTCTTTGGTTTTCTGGTACGCTTGTCTGAGCTCCTTAAGTTTCATACGGCACTGTGTTGCGTCCCTGACGTAGCCAAAACATTAAAAAAATCTCAGAGGCCATGAGGGACAGAGGCATTTCGTCTTTTGGTACATAGTTCTGATAGCACGGATTCCTTTCCCCATACAGTGATCAGATCCAGTACCTCCGTTTCGGTCCATGCTGGATCTCTTTTTCGATTCTGGGACTGCATGGTAACCTGTGCTGATGAACTCTGCATGGTCACCTGTGCTGATGAGCTCACCTGGCCAAACAGGAAATGAGATTCAAAAGTTCCCGGGGCTTTTCCTGTACACCTGGCCAATGCATCCAAATTCAGAGTACTGTCCAGAGCGCTCACAATGGTGCACTGTGGGATAGCTCCCGGAGGCCAATACCTTCAAATTGCATCCACACTAACCCTAATTTGAAACGGCGATGTTGATTTCAGCACTAATCCCCTCGTTGGGGAGAAGTACAGAAATCAGTTTTAAGAGCCTTTTATGTCGAAAAAATGGCTTCGTTGTGTGGACAGGTACAGGGTTAATTTGGATTTAATGCTGCTAAATCCGACAAACTTGTAGCACAGACCAGGCCTCTGTGTCTGCTTACAACCCTATCCTCCCTGCTGCTCAGCGGGCCCCACTCTGTCTGGGAGTCAGCTTTGCTGTCTCCCTCTCTCATGCCCACCCATCCAGGCCATGTCCAAGATATTGCTGGTGCTTTCTTAGTGCTGCCAACATTTATCATAAGTTGCATGATATTAGGTATTTTTCTTCAAGTCCCAGTTCCTGGGTATCTGTGGTTACATGAGAATCTCTGCCTTCATTAAAAAAAAAAATTGCTTGCCCTGGACCATGGGGAGGAGGGGGCTGGTCACGGGGGGCTGCCTGGCTGGGGGCGCTGGGCCAGGAGGGGACTGCAGGCCCACCCATGGATCCCACCGCAGTGGCTGTTGTCTAACCCCAGTGCTGCTGGCTGGCACGGAGCCCGGTCTGAGGCCTGGCCTGGCTCGGCCACTCAGAGCCGGGGTCTCGCCCCAGCCATGCAGGGCCCAGCACCGCAGGTGGGCGAGCTGGGAAGCGGACTCCACATGGGATGGGGTTCCCCTGGCTGTGGCTGGGTCCCTGAGCCCATCTGCTGGGTGCATGTCGGGAGTCAAACAGCGCCCCATGTGGGGATCACTAGGAAAGGGATAGATAATAACACAGAACAGATCCTAGCACCTCTCTCTCAAGTCCTGGTGCACCCACACCTTGACTTCTGTGAGAAAACCATATATTTGAAATGGGGGGGAAAGGTCCAGAAAAGGGCAAGTTAAATGATGAAGGGTGTGGAGCACCTTCTATTATAGCAGAGATTAAAAAGACTGGGACTATTTAGCTTGGACAAGACATCACTAATGGGGGATATGACAGAGGTCTATAAAATCATGACTGATGTGGAGAAAGTGAATAAGGACGTGTTATTTACTCCTTCTTATAACACAAGATCTAGGGGTTGTCAAATGAAATTAATAAGCAAACAGAAGGAAGTACTTCTTCACACAATGCAAAGTCAATCTGTGGAACTCATTGCCAGGGGATGCTGTGAAGGCCAAATGTATATGTGGCTCAAAAAAGAATTAGAGAAGTTTCTGGAGTATAAGGTCCATCAATGGCTATTAGCCAAGATGGTCAGGGTTTCAACCCCATGCTCTGGGCTCCCTAAGCTTCTACTGCCAGATGCTGGGAACTGAGGATAGAGGATGAATCACTTGATGATTGCCTGTTCTTTTCACTCCCCCTGAAGCATCTGGCATTGGCCACTGTTGGAAGACAGGATACTGGGCTAGATGAACCATTGGTCAGACCCAGTATGACCGTTCTTATGTTTAAAGAAAAGTTGGAAACTGTGAACCAGAGGCTCCAACATGCGAAGACAAATGAAAAGACCCCAGCATTTATTATTTTAAAATCTCAAGATTTTTAAGGCAATTCTCAATTTTGGGGGCTAGACTCACAATGTCTGAATGATTAGGCTTGTCAATACTGCTTCCTTTATCACATCTCTGAGATCCAGACTTCTCTCAACAGTTGTGCTGAACCCAGCCTTCTGCAACAGCCATAACGTGCAACACTGTACCACAGTCCCCAGAAAGATGTACTGTACAAATAGCACAACGAACAAACAAACAGCATAATGCAGGCAATCCATTCCCACTTCTCATAAGATTTCATGTGCCACGGCTAATCAGGGTATCATCAGAACACAGCCAACATGTCTGCATATACAACCACAAATCTTCTAGGCCCAGATCATGAAATATTAGCATTTCCCTGAAAAGAAAAAAGACCAGGATGGTAACAACATCACACTTGGTAGTGGAGATATGTACCTTTGAAATTAATGCGAGGAAGACTCAGCTCACAAGCAGTACAAGAATAGTGGCTTATCCAAACTGCAGATGTGGGCTGTGGGTTTCTTAAACAGTTATGAAATAGAGGAGGAGGGAAGATTACTATCACTGCAGTACAAATTCCCTTGGAAAACTTCTTCATCTCAAAATTTTATGAAGTAGGTACGGAAGGATTAGAGAAATGCAGATGAAAAGCTGGGGGCAGAGTTAAGGCTACCTACATTGTACATTTCTTTTAAGTCTCACTTGGCCTTTCCTGTCCCTCTATTTATAACTCAGATATACCTGGAAGGGTTTTAACCCCCTGTTGCTGACATGCCTGGTCTCGATGTGGTGTCTAGAGATATTCATGGTCTCTCCAGACAGTTTTCACAATTTTCCATGTACCTGCTTTCTCACATTCTGATTTCAGCCATGAGAAGATAGTTGTTGTTTATATTACCCCAAGGCTAAGCTCTACAGGAGGCCACAAAAAGCTTTCCAGAAAATGTCTGTCTCTTCAGACTGACAGGAAGACCACACTTAACTTCTGCTGCAAGTTAAAATGAGAGCCCATTGCTTAGAGTTTCTGCCCAGTTTATGCAGCAGCAGCAAGCTGTGTGTATGGGTCTGGGAGTAACGGAGTAGATTCAAGTGAGCTATGGGCACTAAGGGTACTGCAACACTTTGGGACTTAACTCCCTGCCCTCACCCCAGACTGTCCCAGGAGCTGAAAGCACTTGCTGGTGCAACAGGGGGCTTGATTCCAATCCCTTTCTACCCGAGCTCTAGCTCCCAGTGCTGGAGGAGCTGTAGGGTCACCAGGCAATCAGCGTGCTCAACTCACTGGCACTCTGATGGCACCTAAGATGATACTTGTAGTTAGAGAGAGGATCTTGGGGTGGAGGACAATCAAAAGCCCTGACCGGCTGAGAGGGCATGAATTGATGAGTTGTGCTCATTGTTAGAGCTGTTGTGTTTTGTAGACTCTCAAAGCTGCCCAGCAGCAGGAAGTGCTATTGGGAACAACTCCGGTGTCACTGCCCTGTGAGGGGCAAGGTCTCTCCTTGTTCTGCCTTTACATCAAAGCAAATATTAGGTAATTATGTTTCCTGTTTTTGATTTACTACGTTAGTGTTTCATGCTGTTGTACATTCCACACTGAGTAAATAACCAACACTGCTGGGGACTGGGAGGGAAAGAGAGGTGCAGTGGGATGAAGGTGCTGTGTGTGGTGGGAGGTTGTCATATTGCGTTCATTGTTCCTATGATTATTTATTTACAAGAGACAGTTGGATTACCTTGCTATGATGTTAGGGAACATCCAAATGAAAGGCTCCTGGCTGCCTTGCACTGGAACAACCACAGGAAGAAGAGACTGGGCATTTCATTCTATTGCCTCCTCTCTGATTTGCAACATAGGGTGTCTATCCCAGTTACTGCACCAGGTCAGCGCTCTCACCTAAGGGCAGGGCAGGGCAGGGCCTGAGCTGAGCTGAGCTGAGCTGAGCTCCCTCATTGACAAAAGACATCTAGTGAAGCAGCAACAACAGAAGCAACATGGAAAAGCAGAATAAGAGAGAATGCCAAAGCAAGAACAAGAACTAAAATGGTTCCCCTTCCCGGTTGGTACGCCCTTCTCTCCCCTCAGACCACCTACTCCTTCCCCCTCCCCATCTGGCACTGTCTCCCCACTTCACTGCCCCCCATGCCCTTCTCCAGCCTGCGCTCCCTCCCCACCTCACAGCTCCCCCTATGCCCTCTCCATCTGGCACTTCCTCCCTACCTCACCACAACTATATACCAGCTGAGCCTGAACATGAAGGTCTCTGCACTTCTCTCCTTGCATTCCAGGCGGGGCAGCAAGGAGTCATTGTAATATTAAGTATTGTATTAGGAGTCATGGTAATAATTGCAGGTCTTTTGCCCTGCAAACCGTGGGCAGATGTGAGGTGTTTACAAGGTGCCCTTAGACCTGCCTGGGCTGTGAAAGCTATTCTGTTTTCAAGGCTACTGACTGTAACACAGTCTATACTGACAGGTTTCAGAGTAGCAGCCGTGTTAGTCTGTATTCGCAAAAAGAAAAGGAGTACTTGTGGCACCTTAGAGACTAACAAATTTATTAGAGCATAAGCTTTCGTGAGCTACAGCTCACTTCATCCGATGCATTTGGTGGAGCTTATGCTCTAATAAATTTGTTAGTCTCTAAGGTGCCACAAGTACTCCTTTTCTTTTTGCGAATACTGACTAACACGGCTGCTACTCTGAAACCTGTCATTATGCAAGGCACTGAATTTAGCCGTATAGAGTGGAAATCTGAGTTTTTTCCACCAAATGCATCCGATGAAGTGAGCTGTAGCTCACGAAAGCTTATGCTCTAATAAATTTGTTAGTCTCTAAGGTGCCACAAATACTCCTTTTCTTTTTACAGTCTATACTGCTGCAGTTTGCTCTAGAAAGGGGTGGCCAACCTGAGCCTCAGAAGGAGCCAGAATTTACCAATGTACATTGCCAAAGAGCCACAGTAATACGTCAGCAGCCCCTCATCAGCTCCCCTCCTGCTCCCAGCACCTCCCATCCACCAGCAGCCCCGCCAATCAGTGCCTCTCCTTCCCATCAGCTGTTTCGTAGCATGCAGGAGGCTCTGGGTGTGTGTGTGTGTGTGAGGGCAAGGGGTGGAGTGGGGGCAGGGTCTGAGGCAGAGTCAGGGGTTGAGCAGTGAACACCCCCCGGCACATTGGAAAGTTGGCACCCGTAGCTCCATCCCCGGAGTCGGTGCCTATACAAGGAGCTGCATATTAACTTCTGAAGAGCCGCGTGTGGCTCCAGAGCCACAGGTTGGCCATTCCTGCTCAGAAGACCAAACGCATGAAATGGCTCCCCTGTCTCCATGAATCTCTCATGGGGTTGTATTTTCTATACCTCCCTGACAATCATTGCCAGCCCCAGCAAAGGAACTGTAGCAATGGACTCTTGTGATAATTGGACCTAGAAATTTACATTAATTGTGAGCTTGACTGTAAAAACTATGTGAAAGTTCCTAAGATGCCACAATAGCCTATAACAACAACTGTTGATGGGAAAAGGTGCTGAAAAGATCTGTTGTTATAACTCAAGGACTATATTAAGATCGTGCTTGGTAAAAACAGATGTGGAACCAGAAATTAATTAACCAAAATTGGGGTGTCAGATGTTAGGCCTAATTGGTGGGCAAAATAATGAGGCGATGGCAGGGGTGAAAGTAAGTTAGAGGATTTACCGGTATGCCGGAGTCCGGAGCAGGGGGCGTGGCCTCAACCAGAAGAGGCAGGGCCTTAAATCCCCGGGCCCTTTAAATCTTGATTTAAAGGGCCCGAGGCTCCAGCTGCAGTAGTGGCGGCTGGGAGACCGGGGCCCTTTAAATCACCCCCAAGCTACCAGCTTCAGAGGTGGCTGGAAGCCCTGGGACTCGGGGGCAATTTAAAGGGCCTGGGCTCCACTGTGGTAGCGGCTGCTGGAGCCCCGTGCCCTTTAAATCCCCGCCTGAGCCCTGCTGCCTGAGCCCAGGGGTAGCGGAGGCTGGGCTCCATCGGGAACTTAAAGGGCCCTGGGGGCTCCAGCCGCCACTACCACCCAGGCCCTTTAAATCCCCTCTGGAGCCCTGCCGCCGCTACCCTAGGGCTCCGACAGCAGGGCTTCAGCGGGGATTTGAAGGGCTGGGGCGGTAGCTGCGTCTGGAGCTCCGGGGCCCTTTAAATCCCCGCCGGAGCCCCGCCGCCACTACTCCAGGGCTTTAAATTGCCGTTTGGGAAAGCTGGTCCTGGTACGTCGCACCGGGGCATACCGGCTTACTTTCATCTCTGGGCGACGGGCTATTCCACCGACCATTCCCTTTGTGGGTCCTTAAAGAAAAAGACTTCGGGGGAAAAATTGGGTAGAACAGATGGAGGCTACTAGAGTGAGCTTCAATTTCTTAGCTGCCACCCCTATCATTTCCTGGGACCCTGGGCCTTCATCATCCTGATCCTGAGCAATGTCCTGACCAGACAGGCCAGAGAGGGGGTTCAGATGACTTTGCTACCCAGACTGTCTCCAGCTGAACCCCAAACACCACCTGAGATGGAACAGGATCAGATTTTAACAGCAGCAGCAGCTCCAGCCCATGACAACTAACTTACCTTTTCCCCTGAAGGACAGTTATTACCATCTTTGATACCATCCTTCTAAGAGACTGTCAAACAAGGGCTTTCCCTTCTAATAATTCTCCAGCTAAAGGGAAAGAGAACAAGGCATGTTGTTAAAATGAAAGTCATACTTAATACTTTACATTTCAAATGCTTTAACATTTTTCCTTCATCTCTGGATTGTTAAACAAACAATTAAAAGGATTTTAATGCTATGTTTACCACGGTTCTAAGCAGGCTGAGGGTTCTGTATACCACTTAGACCTTGTTTAACACTGTTTAATGCTGGACAGTGACTGGATTATGCCCATACCTCCCATCTAAATTAATGCAACAGGGCCACACAGCGTAAAGCCAGCCCACCATCCTGTCTGCAGCAGCACTCACCAAAGGAATATTCAAGGGGTTTGTCGAAACAGTGAAAAAACCCAACCCACAGCAGAGAGCCTCGGAAGCTGGGTCTACAGACTTGGGCTCGCAGGGCTCAACCAATGAAATTAAAAACAGTCCTGTAGACACCGTGGCTCAGGCTGGAGCTCGGGGAGGGGGGATTTTCAGTGCCCGAGCTCCAGGCCAAGCTGGAATGTCTCTAGCCAGCTAATTTAACCATATAGAGTGGAAATCTATCAACTTCATGAAAAAACTCGTCATCATGAATAGGTTGGAATATGAACAAGAGGCTACTAGACAGCTCTCCAACACCACTTTCTACAAGCCATTACCCTCTGATCCCACTGAGGGTTACCAAAAGAAACTACAGCATTTGCTCAAGAAACTCCCTGAAAAAGCACAAGAACAAATCCGCACAGACACACCCCTGGAACCCCGACGTGGGGTATTCTATCTGCTACCCAAGATCCATAAACCTGGAAATCCTGGACGCCCCATCATCTCAGGCATTGGCACCCTGACAGCAGGATTGTCTGGCTATGTAGACTCCCTCCTCAGGCCCTACGTTACCAGCATTCCCAGCTATCTTCGAGACACCACTGACTTCCTGAGGAAACTACAATCCATCGGTGATCTTCCTAAAAACACCATCCTAGCCACTATGGATGTAGAAGCCTCTACACCAACATTCCACTTAAAGATGGACTACAAGCCGTCAGGAACAGTATCCCCGATAATGTCACGGCTAACCTGGTGGCTGAACTTTGTGACTTTGTCCTCACCCATAACTATTTCACATTTGGGGACAATATATACCTTCAAATCAGCGGCACTGCAATGGGTACTCGCATGGCCCCACAGTATGCCAACATTGTTATGGCTGACTTAGAACAACGCTTCCTCAGCTCTCGTCCCCTAATGCCCCTACTCTACTTGCGCTACATTGATGACATCTTCATCATCTGGACCCATGGAAAAGAAGCCCTTGAGGAATTCCACCAGGATTTCAACAATTTCCATCCCACCATCAACCTCAGCCTGGACCAGTCCACACAAGAGATCCACTTCCTGGACACTACGGTGCTAATATGTGATGGTCACATAAACACCACCCTATATCGGAAACCTACGGACCGCTATTCCTACCTACATGCCCCTAGCTTTCATCCAGATCACACCACACGATCCATTGTCTACAGCCAAGCTCTACGATATAACCGCATTTGCTTCAACCCCTCAGACCGAGACAAACACCTACAAGATCTGTATCATGCATTCCTACAACTACAGTACCCACCTGCTGAAGTGAAGAAACAGATTGACAGAGCCAGAAGAGTACCCAGAAGTCACCTGCTACAGGACAGGCCCAACAAAGAAAATAACAGAACGCCACTAGCCATCACCTTCAGCCCCCAACTAAAACCTCTCCAACGCATCATCAAGGATCTACAACCTATCCTGAAGGACGACCCATCACTCTCACAGATCTTGGGAGACAGGCCAGTCCTTGATTACAGACAGCCCCGCAATCTGAAGCAAATACTCACCAGCAACCACACACCACACAACAGAACCACTAACCCAGGAACCTATCCTTGCAACAAAGCCCGTTGCCAACTCTGTCCACATATCTATTCAGGGGATACCATCATAGGGCCTAATCACATCAGCCACATGATCAGAGGCTCGTTCACCTGCGCATCTACCAATGTGATATATGCCATCATGTGCCAGCAATGCCCCTCTGCCATGTACATTGGCCAAACTGGACAGTCTCTACGTAAAAGAATGAATGGACACAAATCAGACGTCAAGAATTACAACATTCAAAAACCAGTTGGAGAACACTTCAATCTCTCCGGTCACTCGATCACAGACCTAAGAGTGGCTATACTTCAACAAAGAAGCTTCAAAAACAGACTCCAACGAGAGACTGCTGAATTGGAATTAATTTGCAAACTGGATACAATTAACTTAGGCTTGAATAGAGACTGGGAATGGATGAGTCATTACACAAAGTAAAATTATTTCCCCATGTTACTTCTCCCCCCCCCATGATCACTCTCATAGACAGCATATATCATATATCACATTGCACATTATCACATATATCACTCTCCTTACAGTGTGTATGGTAACACCCATTGTTTCATGTTCTCTGGGTGTGTATATAAATCTCCCCCCTGTATTTTCCACCGAATGCATCCGATGAAGTGAGCTGTAGCTCACGAAAGCTTATGCTCAAATAAATTGGTTAGTCTCTAAGGTGCCACAAGTCCTCCTGTTCTTCTAGCCAGCTATTGTTAGTGCCGCTGTGCCAGGGACCCCTTGGAGCAGGGCCGAAGCGTGAGCGGCTGGGGTAGGGTTTGCTGAGTAGACGGTCCGAGGTGCCTGGGTGCGACAGGGCACACACCTGCGTGTAGTTTCCCAGGGGATCAGGTGCTGGGTGTGCTGAGCAGGTGCACGTTCTGCGGATTTCTCCCCTGGGCCCCCACCTCTGGCGGCGATTCATCCCCAGCGGGCCTCGAACCCCTGCGAGGCCAGAGGCTCTCGGCGCCAGGCCGGGTCCGCGACCGGCCAGTGCGTGCCGCGGACTTGGGCCACCGCAAATGCCGCTCGCCCGCCTCTGCCTCAGGCAGCGCGCCGCCCCCGCGCGCCCCGCCCCGCCCCGCCCAGCACTGGCCGGGGGCGGGTCTCTCGCTGCCAGGCCAGGCCCGGCCCGGCCCGGCCCGAGATGGCGGAGCGCGAGCGCAGGCGGCCCCGGCAGCCGGGCAGGGCGCGCGCGGTGAGCGGCCCCCTCAGGGGCCCCCGGCCCGACCGGTGAGAGCGGGGCGGGGCCTGGCGCGACCCAGAGTTGCCCACCCGCCCCATCCCAGGGCCCCCTGCCTCCCCCTCCTGCCTCCAGTCTGTCCCCACCCCCACCCCTGTTCCCAGCCCTCGCCTCCCCTCCTGCCCCCCACCCTCTGTCCCCACCCCTACTGCCCCCCTCCAGCTCTCCCCCCTGCCCCCGTGACCTCTGCCCCCCACCTCCCCTCCCAGTGCGCCCCAGAACTCCCTCTCCACTGGCCACCTGCCCCTTCCCCCCAACTTCCTCTCATCACCTCCCCAGTGCCCCCCACCCCTTCACCTGCGGCAACTTGCCCCCAGCACCTCCCACCTGCCCTACCCTCTGACCCATCCCGCGCTTCCCCTCCACCTGCCCAACCCCCTGCACCTGCCTCCATCCAGCTCTGCCACTAGCCCTGCCCTCAGCCTCCTCTTAGCCCTGTCTCCCACAGTGCCCCTAGTCTCTCAGTCCTGCTACCAGCCATCCTCCAGCCACCTCCTTCCAGCACCCCCGCCCCCAACATCTCCCCACCCTGTCCCAGCCCATCTCCTTCTTCCTCCTCACTTGCCCCTTTCCCAGCACCCTCTGATCCCCCGCCTTGGTTCTCCTCTCTGTCCCCCCATCCCTGTGCTGCTCAGACCTGCCCTTATTCATGACTTCTGGCCCTCTTTGCCCCACCCCCTCTCCCATCCCACTCTGCCCCACCTGCTTTGACCCCCTGCCAGGTCAGCCGCTGTCTCTGAGTCTGTGTTTGGTTGGCAGTGAGGAGCACCCACCTGTGTTGCCATCCCCGATACATGGAACCAGCTGCGAGAGGCCGGAGTGCTACCAGGCAGAGCCATCAGGCCTGCTGGAGTGTTACCAGTGCCGCTACCTGTGCACGGCCAGAGGTGAGACTCACCTGCCTCTGCCACCCAGCGGATGCTCTGCACTAATTCTCACAGTGCATAGGGCCCTGTCTGGGGGCTGAGGGTGCCAGGTGTCTTGTCTAAAGTGTGTGTGGGGAGGGGAGGGGAGGGAAGAGGTCTGCTGCCTGTGCCCCTGCTGCCTCTTGGCTGTTAGTCCTGGTGAGGTTGAACAGAGGCACCTGCCAGTTCCCTCCGTGCCCCTGGCCGGTAGCTGGACATGTGTCCTGGGAGAGGATGAGAGTTTGTCAGCATCTGGCTGTGGTGATGTGATGCCCCGGGAAACACCAGTGCTTAATGTGGTCTGGCACATGTTGGGGGGTTGGTCTGTCGTCACTCCTGACTGCCCATTCCCCAGCCTAGCAGTTAATTCTGCCCCCAAATGAACCCTGTCCCCCCAACTCCCCATCAGTTCTCCCCCATCTGGCCTGTGCACTTCACCCCTCACCTGGGGCTGGCTGCAGCTGGTCCCTTCTCTCCCTTCCCAGGCTGGGTGCTGTGGGGAGCATGGGGTGGGTGGGGAATCATGGAATATCAGGGTTGGAAGGGACCTCAGGAGGTCATCTAGTCCAACCCCTTGCTCAAAGCAGGACCAATCCCCAACTAAATCATGCCAGCCCGGGTTTTGTCAAGCCTGACCTTAAAAACCTCTAAGGAAGGGGATTTCACCACTTCCCTAGGTAACCCATTCCAGTGCTTCACCACCCTCTTAGTGAAAAAGTTTTTCCTAATATCCAATGTAAACCTCCCCCACTGCACCTTGAGACCATTGCTCTTTGTTCTGTCATCTGGTACCACTGAGAACAGTCTAGATCCATCCTCTTTGGAACCCCCTTTCAGGTAGTTGAAAGCAGCTATCAAATCCCCCCTCATTCTTCTCTTCTGCAGACTAAACAATCCCAGTTCCCTCAGCCTCTCCTCATAAGTCATGTGCTCCAGCTCCCTAATCATTTTTGTTGCCCTCCACTGGACTCTTTCCAATTTTTCCACATCCTTCTTGTAGTGTGGGGCCCAAAACTGGACACAGTACTCCAGATGAGGCCTCACCAATGCCGAATAGAGGGGAGTGATCACATCCCTCGATCTGCTGGCAATGCTCCTACTTATACAGCCCAAAATGCCATTAGCCTTGGCAACAGGGGCACACTGTTGACTCTCATCCAGCTTCTCATCCACTGTAACCCCTACATCCTTTTCTGCAGAACTGCTGCCTAGCCACTCGGTCCCTGATCTGTAGCAGTGCATGAGATTCGTCCTTCCTAGGTCGTCCTTCTGCACTTGTCCTTTTTGAACCTCATCAGATTTCTTTTGGCCCAATCCTCTAATTTGTCTAGGTCCCTCTATATCCTATCCCTACCCTCCAGCTTATCTACCACTCCTCCCAGTTTAGTGTCGTCTGCAAACTTGGAGGAACCATCCCATTGCTCCCAAGCAGGGTAGGGGGAGAGGAGCCACCTTGAGCTGGGTTCGTCCTGTTCCCCCAGCTCCAGCTGGGAGAATGAGGTCTGCTCCGGGGAGGAGCCCTGATTGGCTGCTGTAGCTCAGGATGTGGGACAGTGGAGAGAACAGCCAATCAGAGGAGGGTCCCCACAGGAGGTGCTAGCAACCTGCTTGCCTCAGCAACCCTACTCCTTTTCAGAAATTTGATTTCCGGGGCTAGGACCTAACCCAACATACTTACCCTGTGTGTGTGTACAAACCCCTGTAACCTGGCACGCTTACCCTGTGAGTGTGTGTGTGTGTGTGTGCGCGTGCGCAAATCCACTTTAACCTGGCACATTTACCCTGTGTGTGTGTGTACACAAACCCACTGTAACCTGATGTACTCACCGTATGTGTGTGGGGGTACAAACCCAGTGTAACCTGGCACACTTACCATTTGTGTATGTACAAACCACTGTAACCCGACACACTTTCCCTGTGTGTGTATATGTAACGCAGTGCATTTTAACTTGTGGGTGGGTGCACTTTATCCTAATTGCAATGGTCCCTTCTGTCTTTGGATTCTCTGAATCTGTGCGTACACAGACCTATTGCAACTCAATGGACTTCAACATCTCTGTGTGTGTGTGTGTGTGTGTGTGTGTGTACACAGACCCATTTCAACCCAGTGCTCTTTAACCTATGTGTGTACACACACGCATTTGAACCCAGCGCACTTTAGGCCCTAGAGATGGCTATGCCTGCAGCAAGGTCCATAGCTGGGATGCATCTTGCCAGCTGGGGATCTTCCTCATTCCAATAGTCCCAAATCCTCTGAGACAAAGACAACACCTGATTCCAGGAGAGCTGTTCATGTGCTGATCCCAGGGCTAGGGTGTGTGCATGCTGCAGAAGGGCAAGGAGGAGGTTGGGCCTGTGGCTGGTGAACTATCACTCTAGCTCATGCCTTGAGCTGAGTGTGGGTTATTGAGGTGAGGGCTCTGGCCAGCTGCATATGGCTCTTTACTCTTGTGACTTGGTGGTAGGCATCAACCTACAGGCAGAAGCGGAGCAGCAGGAATGGGATTTGCTGTTGATGCTGAGCGAGAACAGAGGAAGCTAGATAAAGGGTGTCGGGTAGTTATTACAAGCTCATAAAAGGGGTTGCATCAGTGGATGATGGAACTTTGCCCTGTATCAGTGCAATAAAACTCCTCCATAAACCTGCCTGGGAGCAGGGAATGGGGGAGGGTTTTGGTGCCTTTGCATGGGTGAATTAGTTGCTCTGAAAGAATCAAGTTGCTGTCAAGTCTCCTACTTTAAAAAGCTGCCCCTTTTCTCCTTCGTACTGTTTTACAGCAAATCCAGCCTCACACAGCAACTTGCCTCCCGTATCCTCCACCGCTGTCATGTAATGCTCAGGGGTAAAGTCAGGGCCTGCACCCAGTACTAAACCATCACCTGGGCTCTCTGCCGCCTTCTCTGACTGGACAGGTTAGAGGGTGTATGACCAAGTTCCTTTATGCTAGTTTAGCAGGTCTGAGGGTGAAATTTCTGTGCACCCTTCACTCCTAAGACTCTTCCCTCCACTGGAGCAAGTGCATAGACCATCAATTTTTTGGGTACAGGGGCTGAGATGTTTGACACAGTTAATTTGCCGTATACCCCCATGGACACTGAAGGGGGCTAATTGGATCCAGCAGCATGTGCAGCTACTGCTGGCTCTGAATGTTCGGGGAGAGAGAAGGCTAGGAGTATAGCATGTTCCCTGCCAGCCAGCCAGCCAATTGGCCCTTCCCTAGCTTTGGAATACAGGCTATTCCCCGCTGGCCCTGCCTCAGGTGGATTCTTCATTTGCACCCCTAAGTGCCTGAGTGCTTTGCAAAGATGTGAGGCTTGTCCTGTCCGTGGCATACAGTGATGAGGAGGGATGCCCCTTGGTAAGGCTGCATGCCTCATGCAGTTTAAAGCAAGTTAAAAACAAATGAGATTTTCAGAGCTCGCTAACAGCTGCCTTATTTCCTGCTCTGGGGCTGCTGGCTTGTTTGCATTAGTGAGTTGTTGATCCTGTCTGTCAAGGTAGCTGTGTCACTCCTCAGCATGAGAGTGCCCAGAGGACCCATGGATTTATCTGAAGTTGTGGGTGCTAAGCATGTAAGAAAAAAGGCCCTTAAAATATAAAGATCAAAGCAAAATAGTCTCTCCTGCTCCATCCTAAAGCAGATTGGCTGGAACTTGGCTTCTCCTTCTGGTCTGCCCCCCCCGCATTCAGAGGGCAGGTGAGGAGCTCTCGTATTAATCAAGCTGCTTGATTTATTTGGATTTGTAACAATTGCAAGCCCCTCTCCAGAGCTCCAGGTATTTCAACAACAACTGAAATACACTTAACAGTAGGACTGTGAGGAGTAGTTCCCCACTATGCTGTATTGCTGTATATCTGCCCTGTCATCAGACACTTAAGGAAGAAGTTGGGCTTTGCAGTCATGGGAAAATGCACAGGTTAGTGTCATCAGGAAACTGATGAGGAAAAGGTGGGCCTTGCATGTTGTCCCATGGTCATCTTTCCCTCAGTGAAAGGGAGCTTCAACTACTTACTTCATAGTCAGCAACAGGCAAACCCTCCCTCATGCCCCTGTGCTGCTGCGAGAGAAGCCAGCCCTCTTATAGTTATGGGGGGTGCAGGACCTTCTCAATAAGAGACCCATTGCTAACTGGCCTTTGAATTGTTCATCTTTGCAGCTTGCTGCCAGCTTGTGGAAGTTCTGCTGACCATGCTGATCCTGATCTGCAGCTCTGTGTCCTACAGCTCGACAGGCGGTTACACCGGCATTCCCAGCTTGGGGGGCATTTACTACTACCAGTATGGAGGGGCTTATAGTGGCCTTTATGGGGCAGAGGGGGAAAAAGCCCAGCAACTTGACACCCAGTTCTACCAATTAAAGCTGCCGACAGCAAGAGCAGCAATGGCTGTGGGAGGGGCCCTGATGGCCTTCTCTTGCCTTCTGGTTTTGGTTGGTGTGCTGCGGCTGCCATGGCATTTCCCAGCCTGGCTGCTGCTCGAATGCACCCTGGACGTATTGATTGCACTTGGTTTCATGCCTGCTCTGTACTTCTACTTCCACCTTCTGTTGGATGCCTACAATTCTCCAGTGTGCAAAGAAAGAGAGAATCTCTACCAAAGCAAAGGCTACCAAGGATTCAGCTGCAGTGTGCATGGGGCAGAGATAGCAGCAGGGCTCTTTAGCTGCATTGCCATTGTGGTGTTCTTGGTTAGTGCTGGCCTTGCTGTCAAGGGATACAAAACAGTTCATCAGCTGAGAGAGAAGCCAGTGGAAATGTATGAGTTTTAGGGTGGCTTGTTCATACCCAAGCTGTCCTACCAGCTCATCTCTCTCTGTGGCTGCCAGCCTGGACACCAAGAAGGGGCAGCACCCTCTTCCCTGTTTCAGGATGTTGCATCTGCACTGCTACAATCAGAATACAGGACCATGGCCACAACAAGCACCCCTACCATGAGAGAACAGCTCCAGCTAGAGCCAAGCCATGCTGCTCTTAACCAGCCCTCACATTTAAATCTTGTGAATGTGAGTGGAACAGATGCATTCTTAGTTCCATAATCCACATCTGCTCCTTGGCTCTGCCTTTGTTAGCAGTGACTAGCTTACTCCTTGTGCTGAGCTCAGTATCTTGGGAGTAGAGGGGCCCCTCCATCTCCTGATCTGCTACAGCAAGATGTCCCAGCTCTCTCATTGGCCATAGTCCCATTCCTCCCATACAAGGTAGAACTACCAGCATTTGGCAAGATACCTGGTTCATTAGCGAAGACTGAACTTTTCACTTGACCTAAAGCACAACGGGACTTCGTCTCTCCTCCCATCACTGCATGTTGGAACAACTTTGATTCCCAGCTGCTTGCTACAGCAGTGCAGGGAGCAAGAGAGAATGACATAGGAAGAGAGCCCAGGTTTGGCCACTAAACGCTGCCACTAGCTCTCCTCTGGGCCTGGGCTTCCTCACATGTCGGGGTGTCATCTTTAAACCATGGTTCTTATTTTTTTAAAATGTAATTGATTGTATAAGAAAATGATTCTACAAACCCGATCATTAGTGGAAAGGTGAGTGAGGACAAACACCAACCATTGTTCCCATAAAGCAGCAGTTCTTAAACTGGGGGTTGGGAGGGTCCTGAGGTATTACATGGGGTGTCACGAGATGTCAGCCTCCACCCCAAACCCCACTTTGCATCCAGCATTTATAATGGTGTTTAATATATAAAAAAGTGTTTTTTAATTTATAAGGGGGTTGCACTCAAAAGCTTGCTATGTGAAAGGGTCACCAGTACAAAAGTTTGAGAACCACTGCCATAAAACAAAGTGATGTCGCTCAGGCAGTAGAAGCCTCATAGCTTATGTCTGGAGTGTGACCCTAATGATTAGTTGAGCACTGCATGGCTGTGTGGAGCCTAGCAGAGCAGGAGCAGCAGTTGGGGGAGGGGTTTACATGTTCATTAGCACCTAGGATTGAGCCTGTGACCAACCCATGGTGAAATGGGATGAAGGCCTGAGAATGTAATGGATCACAGTGGCAACAAGAGAAGACCATCCTATTAAATACAGTTTCTATGACTCATCCCACTATAGTGGGATACTGTCCCCACCACTTAGCTGAATGGCCAAAGTGTAGGTGCTCCAGAGCTCCCTACAGATTTGAACCTCAAGAGTGACAATGGCTAGGGTTGCCAATCCTCCAGGAGTATCCTGGAGTCTCCAGGAATTAAAGATTGTCATGTGAGAGAACCTCCAGGACTACATCCACCCAAAATCGGCATCCCTAACAATGGCTGCTTCAGCCCCAGGGGGATGTTGAGGCAATGTGTTGGCAGTGTTGCTTTTGGTCCCTGGTATAGGGAGTATGGTGCTCAGCTGAAGGGCTGGCAACCCAGAGATAGATGGAGCAGGCCCTCTTGTGGGAATGGCTGGAGCCTGGCAGTATTTGATGGCAAAAGGCACATATCCCCCCCTCTCCCTTTTTTTTCCCTTCTGCTACATGTGGAGAGTTGGCCAGCTGGCTTGGCAGGCAGCCACATACTTTGGGTGAGAGGGGCAGGAAGACTAATTTCTGGTGTAAGCTAGTGCTGTTGCTTTTTTCCTCCCCTTGTCTCTGCTTTTCCCTTGCACCGTTTCACCAGAGTGGAAGGCAGTTTGTGCTGTTTCTCCCTCTGTAATAGAGGCCCAACACAACTCAAGGGAACAAGAAATAGCCATGTCCTTGTCTGAGCAGAGCTCAGGGTGGACAGGCATTTACCTAAATTCTGTACAGCATGTGTTCTCATGCTGGAGGGCACAACACCCCCTGGCCTTTGTTTATGGCTAGACGGGAGTATCTTGAAGCTTTTTTTTTTTTGGTTTATAACATGGGCTCACAGCCTCCAACTGGTTGAGAGCCCTACTAGAGCTGGGCTAAGCACTAGAAAAGACTCGGCACTGCCCCCCCCTCCCCCCAGGTGCTAGCTGAGCTAAGCTCAGACTTTCTGGCCCGTCTACCTCTGCTACAAGCTGAGTCAGCTAGCTAGGGTTGGGCACTCCAGAGTTTTGGGCGGACAGGTCAGGCCTGGCTGAAGTGAAGGGGAGGCATGCCCCACAGCATTGTGTGTTTCACTGAGTTGCTCCTCTTCTCCCAGGTGTGGTGCAGTTAATCCAGGTGTTACTGAATGCTCTGGCTCTTGTGTATGCTCACTTCCTATTTTGTTCTTTCTGGTTTCAGTGCTGGCTTTACAGATGGCGGCTTCAATGATAATTGCTACTGAACCTTCAAGGGCCAAGCACTGGTGCAAATCCAGCAGCTGGATCAGCAGTTCACCATCCTCAGAGCTTTTCTTATATAGAGCAGCTTGACTTTCTTGTTGGAGAGCTGAGTACTAGCACGGGGCTTCCTTGTTGGAAGGTCCATGCCTCTGCAAGTTCCCTCGCTAGGAAATGGCTGCTTGTGGAAGCCACGTGCAGGCTCCTGGCATGTTTGGCCTATGGCACAGTGGTAGGCATCTAGCTACACATAGCCCTACAAAGTAATGGCAAAAATCTTTGCAAAGGGAGAGAGGCTATATTGATGAAATGGACTGTGAGCTAGCAGTCACTGCTGGGGCTGCAGCCACTGTTGGGAGACTCCTAGACATGTTATGGAATTCTCACTCCACAATGTGATAGAAAAATGAACTTTTATCAGGATCTTCCAGAGCTCAGTGGTGCAGCTAGTGAAGCAGTTGAGTATTCTTGGCACTGATGGCCTTCTCATAGTGAGGCAGAGCTAGGGTAACAAGCAGTCTTAGCCACTAGCAGTGGCACCTGCAGGCCAACTCTTTCTCTAGGTATAAAATTTATAAGCAGAATGTTCTGGATAAGAATGTACTTTTCACTGACTTTTATTCTTTCATTCATAGGCTGCCAAAGTTAGTCTCTTTTTGATATAATGCAGGGAAGAACTAGGTGATAAAATATTAGAGACCAATCAGAGTCCCATAAAGTAATTGGCCTGATGTATAACCTGGACTCTCATCAGATCTGTCTGAAGCAGCGCTAACTCAAGCTTGCTCAGTCCTTTGATTCCCTTAGAAAAGCCAGGTAGGTGCTGCAGGCAGTGAATCACTACTGATTCCAGCTAATGGTGTCAAGGGACTGTGGTGCACAGAGCTCTAAACAGCATCTGTCCAGAATAAGGGTCCCGTGGTGCTTTTCCAGAAGTGTTAACAGCACTTTCCTGTTTTGATCCCCAGTGGGTAGGTACATTCCCCCTTGGTAAAGTCTCCCTATTGTTTCAGCTGAAGAAAGATATTATTAATTTCAAATTATCTAGCTCCAGACACATGGTCCACATGCATAAGTCCCTCAGTGATATATAACAGGGACCACCACGTGAAGAAAAATAAGTTTATACGATGCAAGAGTACTACTATAAAATTCTGTGCCAGATCACCAGCTGTCATTCTGCTGTCCCCTTTTACAAAGGGTTACTTTTTCTTATAGCACAGGGTAGTCCTGCTAGGAATGTATTGTGCAGAAGACTCCATTAGGAGAGTTGACCTATAAATAAATTCCTTCCAATCAGTGCAGAGCTTGTATTAACCCTTTGAGCCAGGCATTTATATTACCATGATAGAGAAGCAATGCCAGAGACAAGTTTGTTTCCATTTTAAGACCAATGTGTGATATAAATCTCTCTTCTGGCCCTGAGTAAATTTAGGCTGGAAATTAGGTTTCCAGTCATCAGAGATGGGAGATTCTGGAAAAGCCTTGCAATAGGAGCAGTGAGAGCAAAAAGCATAAAGGATTTTAAGATAGAACTTGATACATTTACAAATAGGATTATATGGGGGGGGGGGTTTTCTGCGGTAGCAGGGGCCTGCACTCAGTGAACCAGGGGGTCCCCTCCACTCCAATGCTCTATTTGTTTCATACTCTCTGAGGGGTTGGCAGGGGCACCTTTCTGTATAAAATGTGTCTGTCCTTGGTGTAGACAGCAAAGTTAATCAGCATAGATTGAGCAAGATCTGAGACTTTGGAAAACAGAATACAGCTATGAAAATTCTGCTGTCAGATCTCACAATAAAGCTTCCATGCTTTACAGTAAAGATATTAAATGCTGAGCTCTTCCTTGTATTCTTTGTAAACAATTAAATGTGAACTTTACTCTTTTAAAAAGTTTTTGACTTTTTTATGGAATATAATGGGGCAGTGGCTCTCTGAAACCATGAACAACCTTCAAAATGAAATGTCATTTCATAGCAGCCCCTATGTATAGCATCCCCTTCATTAGCACTGACCACATGGGAAACATGCAGAACCAACATGACTGGCCAGGACTGCTTAAAAACCCTGCAGTGAATACAAGTGATGTTTAACCTCTAGTTTCAGAGTAGCAGCTGTGTTAGTCTGTATTCGCAAAAAGAAAAGGAGTACTTGTGGTACCTTAGAGACTAACCAATTTGTTTGAGCATAAGCTTTCGTGAGCTACAGCTCACTTCATCGGATGCATTCAGTGGAAAGCTTGTGCTCAAATAAATTTGTTAGTCTCTAAGATGCCACAAGTACGCCTTTTCTTTTAACTTTTAGTGTTTCTCTTACTTAATTGGCATCAGTCTCTATTCTAAAGCATCACACGAGATCACAAAGCATGTGATGGAGCCAGAGATATGGCAGTAAAAGAAAAAGATTCATAAAAGTCAATTATCAGCTGAAGTATACCTGATTTTGCTTGGTAGTGCCCTCTTTTTGGTACCTGTCACTCATCCGCTAGGTAACTGGGAGGGGAAACGGTATTTATTTAGCAAATCCTTCTTTCAACTCACAAGGCAAGAGGTGAATTATCTGCCCTCCATTAGCCCAAAAATACAGGGAGAGGAAAACTCTATTCCTGCAACCTGCATAACCCTTAGCAGCCAAATTGGTAGTGTTACCCAGTGTATTCACTGTGAAGCTCACACTTATGCTCAAATAAATTTGTTAGTCTTTAAGGTGCCACAAGTACTCCTTTTCTTTTTGCAAATACAGACTAACATGGCTGCTACTCTGAAACCTGTCTAGGCACAGTGGCTCGTGTCAGTCCTAGCTAATGATTCTCCACTTACTATCTGCTGCAGATACCTCTGGAGAGCTGCACAACAAAGTACTTTTGAGGCAAAGCTACAGAACTCCTCTTCACATGAAGAAATTCCACCTTGAAGATGCTTTACAGGTACTTTATAAGGAGGAGGCCCTATTGGGTGGGAGTAGCCCACTCAGCCAGATGACTGAGTCCATGTCTACACTACCACTTACATCAGCAAAACTGATGTTGCTCAAGGGTGTGAAAAAAACTCAACAGCCCCCTGAGCGATATAAGTTCTGCCGGTATAAGTGCTAGTATATACAGTGTTATGTCGGCATAGGGTGTCTACACGAGAGATCTTACAGTGGTGCAACTGCATTGGTACAGCTGTGCCACTGTAAGGTCACTAGTGTAAGCATGGCCTGAGACCATCCTGGATAAAGCTGGTCACAACTGTGCTCACATCATGGCATGATTGTGGCACTATGCAAGTTCTCTCCAGTGCATTAACATAAACAGAATATACGCCTAGATGAAAGTAAAAATCTTTATTGCTATGTCCACTGAAAAGTTGATCAAAAATATTCTTCCTTTCTGAACTGTTCTGTATATCTTAGTAAAGAATCAACGGAATCACATTTTCACCCCAAGGCTCTTCCTCCTTTTGCTGTCACATACATTGGGTGCAGTGCTGAAGGTGCATTCAGTATAACAATCTACTTCCACACACAATGAAAGAGGGGCATTGTTATAGCTGCATGCTAAAGTCAGGTACATAAAATAGTATATGCTTCATTTTAAAACAAAGGCATGGAAAATAGTTTTGCTGCAATTTCTCTTTAACATGCTCTAGCTCATGTAACAAGTTAAAGTTAACAATTTCAAAAATATAAAAAATACACAAGTCTGAAGATTGCAATAGAACAGCGGACAATGATTGCACAAAAACTATGATGTGAACCCGCTGCCTGAAGGTCCTTTGACACTAAACCTACATCCTTCAGGAGAGGTGGAGAAACTTCTGGGTTACAAGGACCATAGATGTGGCTGTATGTTCTGTAAACTAGAGAAAGGGTGGTAGATCTTAAGAGCAACCTATCCCCATGACAGAGAGAGTATCCTGAAGTGCTTGTCACTTTCTGGAATGAAATTAACCCTCGCCCCACAGTTTAGGAGTCAGCAGTTTCCATCAGGCAGCCTCAGCCTCATCTGCCCTAGGCAGCTGGGAGCAATTCGGAGGCTGCTAACTGGCCAAGATTTCTTATCCTCAATACTTTTTGTCTTGGAATTAGTTTGCTCTTATATCAGATATTTTGTTCATTAGTTCCTTCTACTGGGACCTTATTGAACAAGTAAAGCAGATAAGTTAGTGCCTTAGGAGTATCTGCTGCTGTTGAAAGTGCACACCAAGAGGGAGAGAAATACTTGAGACTTGACAGATGGAATAATACTAACCAGCAAACTGCAGCCCCTCACTGGGAAAGCGATAGCTTCAACTTCTCTTCCATGGACAGTCTCTTTATTACATAGATGCTCTCGGACAGTGGTTCTCAACCTTTTCCATATTTTTATCACTAGAGGAAGGGGAGAGTGGCCACAACCCCCAGGTCAAGAAACCTCTTCTATACTAAGGCTTTGTTTATTGGGAATCTTCCACTGCTGCACTCCTGTAGAGATGACAGCAACTGTGCAATGGCCTGAGATCATCATCAGGGAAAAGAAGAGGCTATGGAAAACTTTGGTCAGATAGAAATTGAAATAAGCATGGGAAACTCCTCTTTCTTTGTACTTTGCCTCACCCTCAGCTGAGAACCCATCAGTAGGGCTGCCCCCACCAGCCCAGCCTGTCCCCACATGGGTGACAGGGTTCCTAGGAGCTTGAAAATATAAGAAAGCAAGAAGTAAGTTGGGAAAGACAAGGAAGAAGCTTGCTGCCCCATGGGAAAGCAGGAAATCAAGAGGACAGGAAGAAGGGGCAGCTCAGACTGTGCAGCTTGGAGTGAAACACTCTTCTCATAAGACGTGCATTAGAGCAATGTATCAGAGCAAGAGGAAGCCCTCTGTTCTGATTGGCGTCTATGATAATATGCCATGTTGTGCAAGGATGCTGCCACTAACCAATGAGTGTACAGGATTTGGAGGGAGGGAGCTGGTCACATTAAAACCTCTTTCTGCTCCAAATACATAGGATTAGAGAAAATCCTAAGTGATGATCACTGTACACAATTAGCCTTTACTTCAGCAGCTCCACCCCACAGCTTCCAGGGGGCTGCAGGGAATGGAGGCTCTGTATCTATACACTCCATCTGAACTTTCTGTTTTGCTTTCTCCTGCACTTTTTCCACTGAGCCATACAGAGCTGATAAAATCAGTCCTCTCAATGACAGCTGCAACACTCCCTCACAGCCCAGGCTAGTTGGAGCCCAGATATCATGTTCAGAATCTAATTACTAGTCAGAGACACATGCTGGATTTTCCACATCAGTGCAAGGATTCCAATACGGAAGCTTATTTGTAATAACACATACTAGTGTATTAGTGCAAGGATTTGATTCACATTCTTACTCAGGAAGAGGGGCACATTTTCATGTCAGTGCATTAGTCCAAGACTGTACAAGAGGCTGCACTGCAGCTCTTCTGTAGTGCTTCTGAGACTATTGGGCTATCTCAGAAGTTTGTTAAAATTATCAGCAGTGAAAGAATTAAAGGGGACCTGCAATTTTTGCTTCTTTTAAGGAAGAGAACCTGAAAGGTTTTTTTGTTTTGTTTTTTAAATAATTTTTTTTAGTCTTCCTGTTTTCACTGTAGACTCCTTGGATAACTCAGAGATAGTGCGGGAGCGCTCTTGTCCCTTAATTCTCTCTAGGTTGATAGAACTAGCAGAGGTTTCGAATCTTTAACAAAAAGGTTTTCTAAGTTAAAATAGGTGTTAACAAAATTCAAAGGGTGAGACCACTCTATGGGAAAGAGATGGTTTTCTATGACATTAGCTAACGTGGTAATTAAAACATGATGAAATCCTAGGGCTTGTACATCCTAGTACTTATGTCAATATAACTTATGTCACTCAGGGGTGTGAAAAAGTCACTCCCCTGAGCGATGTAAGTTGCACCGACCTAAGCACCAGTGCGGACAGTGCTGTGTTGGCGGATTTATTATGCCAACAGGAGAGCTCTCTTCCATCAGCATTGAGTGTCTGTAGTAGCAGCACTGCAGCTGCACCATTGTACCGATTCTAGTGCGGAATAGCCCCGTGTGTGGATCAGGCAGTTCTTTCCACACACATTAGTAAGGCTAGGATGTTGGTTACCATGTGATAAAAAGTTACTTTTTTCCCCTAGTGAAGACAAAGCCAAGGAGTTTTACTTTCTGAATAATAGCCCCTATCTTCCCCGCTATCAAGTTTTCTCACAGGATCTATGATCTCAGAATCCCACTAGTTCTCTAATTGTACATTGAGTATTCCAGGTCAGACAAGACCTGAATTTCTGATATAAAAGAGAAGCAAAAAACAAACATACCAAACAAAATAAAACTCACCCCAAAAGCACAGAACTCTTTTGGAAAAACCTTTCAGACTTTCTTCCTAGACATAATAAATAAGTAAAATAACAAGAAAGGGCACTAGTCCCATATAATGTCATAATGAGGCTATCAGTGTTGTCATACAACTGAGGGTATGTCTACACTGCAATTAAACACTTGGGGCTGGCCTGTATAGAGCTGACTCAGGCTTATAGGGCTCGGGGCTGTTTAATTGCAGTGTAAATGTTTGCGCTCTGGCAGGATCCCAGGCTCTGGGACCCTCCCTCCTTGTGGAGTCCCCAAGCCTGAATGTCTACACTGCAAATAAATAGCTCTGGAGCCCAAACCAGTTGACACAGGCCAGCCACAGATGTTTAATTGTAGTGTAGACATACCCTGAGATTACTGAGGCAGCTCCCACCTCAGAGCTATTGTTCCCAAATCCTGGGCTGCAGACTCAGGAAGATGATCTGCCTGGATCACAGATGGAAGGTTGTCTTTGCATTGCAACCCTTTTGTAAAGATGAATGCTTAAATCCTGGAAAAACAGCTAGAAAAGTGCTAACAGGGCACCACGCTGCATACTGGTCCATCCAGGCCCTGAAGGTGGAAACTGGAACACATTTGCTGACTGAGTGCTGGGCAGCTCACTGCTACTCTCCAGAGTTGTTCTAAAGTCCTTTTTTCCTCAAGTGTGCTGATAAAAATGTTTATATTTGGGAAAAGTTCCATTTGCCATCTTTAGTTTAGAACTAAGTAGAAACCACACAGCTTCATCTTGTTCACTTCCTGGTCTTGCAGCTGGAGCATGGGCAGTCCTGGACACTGATTCTGCTCTCTGCTTCTGCAGAGACAGGCAAGGGTGCTTTTCCTGCTACAGTGTAGGAGGTTCATATTTTGCCGTGTGTATTAGAGGGAGTGCATGTGAAATGAACCATCAGAGACCTTCTCGGCACATGCAGAGCACTCTAGGCTGCTCACTAGCCTTTATTGCTACAAACAAAACACCCCGATGGACAAGATGAAGTTCCCCCACTCACACTTCTTAGCTTCTGCCAGCTGAGGGCACCACAAAGAGCACAGACTCTGTGCATTGCAGGGGATTCTGACTTCATCCCATGTCTTGCAGATATGGAAGGCTCTGCCTTGAAGTGCACAGCGGGGGGTGGCCAACCCCCTATCCCCTATGGTTATACACACTAGCCCCACCCCTACCCACAATCATATTTGTTATGGGGACAGCCAAACCCCTCCTGGAACTCCTCCATGCCTCATGGTCATATCTGTCATTGAGGCCCCCAACCCTCATGCCCCAGTTGTATCCTTCAGGTTGGAAGGAAGCCCCTGGATAACTTCATAACAAGTGACAGAACTACCTTAGCTCCCCCAGGGCTCCTGGATGTACCTATCAGAAGGGCACCAATTCCCATTTGGAGGAATCCCCCCATCATATCCCTTGTAAGGTTATGGAAGCCCCTCTCCCTACATAGTAAAGTGCTGGGCAGATGGGGAGCAAAATGGCTCGAGTGCAGTCAATGAAAGTGCTTGCGATGCATATGAGAATCAATTCTCTGACTGGTTCTGTGTCTCTAGTAAGCTTCATTGTGACCAGCTGTATTCTCTGAATAGTGAAGCCAAGTGACCAGTCCCATCATGATGGCTGAATCAGATACTTCACAGAACTCTGGATGCTGTGCATAACCACAGCTGCCTCCTCATCTCCCACACAGAAACCAGCCCATTGCCTGGCAAATCCTCAGGAGGGCAAGGGTTAATGGCAGGTGGTGGGACCTTCTCAAATGCCAGACAATCCCCAGCATGGAGCTTGGCTGCTGGCCTGGCCTGGGCTTACAGAACAGCAGGGATGCTGCCTCAAGAAGCTGGCAGCCTGAGTTTTAAAGATCCAGGCTCGTCCTCCATTCCAATAAGGAGGGAGCTGATGTCTGTTCCTTTCCTTGCAGATGCCAACTCCTCTGCCCTGATGGGGTTACAAAGCTGTGTCAAACTCATCTGGAGGAGCCACTGCAGCCTTCTCACTGGGCTCCTGCTCTGCACCACTCCCATGGTGCTGCTTAATTTGTTCCTTCACTTCCTCTTCCAGATCAAGGGGCACAACAAATTGATCCTCTGGCTCCAGCTGGGTGGGAGCAGCAAAATAACCTGTTTTCTTCTTTGGCACCTCTGTGGCTACCTCAATAAGGTTGAGGCTCTCTTCCAGGGGCATTATGGAGCCATTGGAAAGCTTCTTCCCATAGAGACAGCATGGAGAAGGAGACTTCTTCAACTCGCACCTCTCCTTGGTTCCTGCCAGGAGGACGTTGCTGTTCACACTGTTCTGTCTCCAAATCCTGAAGAAGAAACCCCCAGAATCATCCTCTGAACCAGCGGCAGGAGATCCCTCCTCAGCACCAGGAGGCCGAGGCTCCAGGCTTTTTCCTTTACAGCAGTGGATGTCCACTTCCACCTCCACTTTGCTGCCATTGGTCATCACACCCTCCACAGGCTGCTCATCGTCGCTGTCCAGACCATTGTCAGACTGGTTACTAGAGAACGTGGCACAGGAAGGTTGGCGCTGAAAAATGCTGGAGGGGGGCACAGGATGGAGGCTGCAGCGTCGCTCAGGTCGAGGCACCAACCCTGCATCCAGACCAGCTCCACTGTGTTCATCTGACGCAGTGGAGCCCACCTCACTGCTAACTTCTGAGGCTGACAGCTCACTGCTGAACTCTGAGGCAATTCCACTACTTGAGGAAGGCGTTGCTGGTTTGGCAGTGGAAATAACGCCCCCAGGGCCCAGCAAGGTGAGGCCATGCATCTCACATGTGCAGCTGTCCTCACCAATGTTCAAACACACCACCATTGCTCCCACATTTTCTTGGCAGCCATAGCTTTGGGCTAAAGTGCAGACCTTCTTTGCAGCAGCTAATGGGTCATGCAGGTGGCGTACAGCCGTGATAGCCTCTGTATAAGAGAGGTGTTCCCAGAGGGCTTTGTTCCCCAGTAGGAGCAGCTCATCCTGCACAGTCAGGGGAATGGAGTAGACGTGAGGCTTGGGCAGGATCCAAGGATGTAAGTACGTGCAGCCTAGCATCCGAGTACAGCAGGTTACACCATTTACCTTGTTGTCCTGCAGTCAAAGAGAAGGCAAAGTCTGAGCAGTTAGCATTCAAAGACCATTCTGAGCACATTCTCGCCCTGCCTACACACTGGCCTAGAGCCCTCAAGGAGGTGAACATGTCTTCTCTCTCACAATGAGATTAGGCCATTACTAGACAGAAATGGTAGAACTATCAATAATAAAGCAGAAGAGGCAGAATTGTTCAATAAATATTTATATTCTATATTTAGGCAAATGCCAGATGATGATGTCATATATGATGATGATGATATACTTCCAATTCCAGCATAACTAAGGAAGATGTTAAACACCAGCAAGCTATTATAGTTAGACATTTTTAAGTCAGCAGATCTGGATAACTTGCATTCAAGAGTTTTAAAAGAGCTGGCCGAGGAGCTTCTTGGCACACTGGGGAAGTTTCAGAGGACTGGAAGAAAGCTAATCTTGTGCCAATATTTAAAAAGCATAAAAGGGATTACCTGGGTAATTATAGGCCTGTCGGTCTGCCATCAGTCTCAGGCAAAATAACAGAATGGCTACAAGGAAACTTGTTTAATAAAGAACTAAAGGAGGGTAATAAAGTTAATACCAATCAACACAGGTTTATGGAAAATAGATGATGTCGAATTAACAATCTCTTTTTTTAATGAGATTAAAGTTTGGTTGATAAAGCAATAGCATTGATGTCTACAAAAACATTTAGTTTATGGCAAACTGGGGTATGACTCTACCCCATGCTAGCCTGCCACACGCTCACTGTCTGTGTGTTCCTTGCTGATGCGCATTAAATCTAGTTCTCTTTGAAAGAGAACTAGATCAAAGCACATTAATGAACTGTTATTGTGCATTACCATGCACAGGGACAGTCAGAGTGCAGCAAGCTAGGGCACGGGTAGTTTAACACCACTTTTTCACAGAAGCTGGGTACTTACTTATGCAGTACCTGTAATTTTTAAGATGTGTTGTGCACATATACATTCCTCTGCAGATGTACGTGTCCCAATGCACTTGAGCTGGAGACTTTTGCCAGCAGTAGCACTAGGTGGTGCATGTGTCCCCGTGCTGCTCAGGTTCCCAGATGAAACCATAAAGGGGGCACATCCACCACCTCCCTCTTCGTTCCTTCACACTGCTGTATGTAATGTCCGAAGTTAGGGGTACCGGAACAATTTTTATAGTGGGGGTGCTGAGAGCCATTGAACCAAACTGTAAACTCTGTATATAATGGAAACCACTTCAAACCAGGAGGTGCGGCAGCACCCCCAACACCCCTAGTTCCAGCACCTATGTCTGAAGTAGACGGGAAGGTGGGAGAGTCATGGAACATATATCTGCACAAAATATGTCAAAGAAGAGGAAGTTACTCACCTTGTGCAGTAACAATGGTTCTTGAAGACTTGTGTCCCTACGGGTGCTCCCCTGTAGGTGTGTGCGCACCCCCACGCTGTTGATTGGAGAATTTCAATAGCAATCTGTCCCGCCTGCGCAGCTCCCTGCCTACCACAAAGCTAGCTAGCGTGCAGAGGCATTTCTCCCTCAGTTCCTTCTCTACCCCAGAGTCAACCAGTGGAAACTCCAAAGTAGAGGGGAGGAGGGAGGTTTGTGGAGCACCCATAGGGACACACATCTTGAAGAACCATCGTTACTGCACAAAGTAACTTCCTCTTCTTCTTCAAGTAGTGTCCCTATGGATGCTCCACTGTAGGTGACTCCTGAGCAGTACACACTGTTGGAACCTGGGCCTTCGGAGTCTGATACAAATGATGGTACAGAAGCCCCGAATTGGGCGTCTGAAGCTGAATCACTCAGAATGGCATAGTGTTCTGCAAAGGTATGTGCAGAGGCCCATGTAGCTGCTCTGCATATCTCTGATATGGGGATACCTTTAGAGAAGGCGATTGATAAGGAGACCGCCCTTGTGGAATGCGTGTGTATTGAAGATGGGGGTGTTACTCCCTATAATTGGTAGCAGAGTTTAATACTGCCAGAGACCCTCTTGGATAGCCTCTGAGCTTAGATTGCCGCACTCTCTGACCTAACCGCAACTGAAAGGAACAGCCTCAGAGATTTTCAAAAGGCCTTTATATTGTGTAAGTAGAAGACCAAAGCTCTGTCACATTGAGTGTATGCAGCATGGCCTCTCTATTGTCCGTATGAGGTTTTTGGATAGAATGTTGGGAGTTGAATGAGTTCATTCATGTGAAATGCAGAAGTTACTTTGGGAGTGAACTTCGTGTGTGGTTTGACTGTGACCTTGTCCGGGAAGAACACTGTAAACAGGAGGTGTGCCATCAAAGCTGCTATCTCCCCCATCCTTCATGGAAAGGTGAATTAATGAACAAGTGGCCATGAGTTTGAATGGTGCTGTAGTCAGTTCTTTTAGTGCTAGTTTGAGATCCCATTGAGGAGTAGGGGTCCTGGATTGTGGGAAGAGGTTTGCTATACCTTTTAGAAACCTCTTCTTAATCTTAAACCTTCTTCTGAGAGAAGATTGAGTAGCCTTCTACCTGCTGGTGGAAGGCTGCAATTGCTGCCAAGTGAACAATCAGCGAGCTAATAGAGAGATCTGATTTCTTTAAGGATGACAGAGAGTCCAGGATGACCCGCAAGGTGGCTGAATTAGGGGTGACACCCTTGGATTGGCACCATATCCAGAATCCCTTCCATTTCTGCAGATAGGTATGACGAGTAGCACCCCTCCTATTGTGCATTAGTACCTCCTGTGACTCCTCTGAGCAGGATGTCTCTATGTGCTGGAACCATGAAGGAGCCACGCTTTGAGATGTAGGACCCATGGACTGGGATGAAAAATGCAACCCTCACTCTGTGATAGAAGATAGGGAGTGATCGGTAGGGTCATCGGTGGACACAATGCCAGCTGGGACAGGGAAGGGTATCATGTCTGTCTGGGCCAGGTCAGGGCAATCTGAATGTTTGCTTTTTCCTTTTTTATCTTCAGTAGCACCTTTAGCAATAGAGGGAATGGAGGAAATTCCTAAAGAAGGCACTTGTTTCAAGGAATGAGGAGAGCGTCTCCCTTGAAGTGTCGTCCGATCCCAGCTCTGGAGCAGTAAGGCGGACATTTCTTGTTCTGATAGGTAGCGAACAAGTCTATCTCTGGCAACCCCCACTGCTGGAATATATCATGTAAAATGGTTGGCTCTACTTCCTATTCGTGGTCACGCAGGAACTTGCAGTTGAGGCTGTCAGCCGTTGTGTTGGGTATTCCCTGTAGGTAGGCTGCTGATATTAAGATGTTGTGGGAGATGCACCAATTCCATAGCTTCAGAGCTTCTGTGCACAAAGAATGAGATCTGGTGCCTCCTTGATGGTTTATGTATTACATAGAGACCACGCTGTCTGTCATGACCTTCATGTGCATGTCCTTCATCAGTGTGAGGAAGTGAGCACATGCATTTCAAACCGCTCTGAGCTCCAGCAGGTTGATGTGGAGACATCTCTCTGACAGGAAGCATTTGCCATAAACAATGCGACCATTGAGATGTGCTCCTGTCAGGGTTCCCTCCCCACTCTGAACTCTAGAGTACAGATGTGGGGACCCGCATGAGAGACCCCTCTAAGCTTATTTCTACCAGCTTAGGTTAAAAACTCCCCAAGGCACAAATTCTCCCTTGTACCTTGGATTAGGCAACACTGCCACCACCAAGTGATTTTGACAAACTCAAGGAAAGGACCACTTGGTGTTCCTACTTCCCCCTAATATCCCCCCAAGCCTCACACCCCCTTTCCTGGGGAGGCTTGCGAATAAACAAGATGAACACAGACCAACCTTGGGTTTTTTTAGGACATTAAAAAAAACCCCAATCAGATTCTAAAAGAAACAGAACTTTATTATAAAGAAAAAAGGTAAAAGAAACATGTCTGTAAAATTAGAATGGAAGATACTCTTACAGGGCAATCAGATTCAAAAACACAGAGGATTTCCCTCTGGGCCAAACTTTAAAGTTACAAAAAAGAAAACCAGGAATACACCTTCCTCTCAGCACAGAGAAAATCACAAGCCAAAACAAAAATAAGCTAACGCATTCCCTTGCTAGTACTTTCTAATTCTAATGGAGTTGGATTGCTTGCTTCCTTGATCTGTGTCTGGCAAGCACACAGAACAGACAGACAAAACCTTCCCCTACCCCTCCTCCCCCCTGATTTGAAAGTATCTTGTCCCCTTATTGGTCCTTTTGGTCAGGTGCCAGCCAGGTTACCTGAGCTTCTTAACCTTTTACAGGTAAAAGGATTTTGTGCCTCTGGCCAGGAGGGATTTTATAGTACTGTATACAGGAAGGTTGTTACCCTTCCCTTTATATTTATGACAGCTCCCTAGCCTATGAGGGATGCATCAGTGGTCAGAAGAAGGGATGGGGAAAACTGAGCGAATGGGATCCCCATGCAAACATTCATTGGGACCTTCCACCAGTTCAAGGATTGCTTGACTATGATGGGCACTGACAGGAGCTTGTTTATATTGTCTTTCTTTGGCCTGTATACCAAACCCAACCATGCTTGGAGACCTCTCATGCATAGTCTGGCATGAGCAGTGATTGATGTACCCGTGGCCATGTGCCCCAGAAACTATCTGGCCAAGATTTGAGGGCTGGATTGTATTGTCTCTATCAAAGAGGAGAGACTGAGAAATCTGTGATGTGGTAGGAGCGCCCTCGCCTAAATGGAGTCAAGGTTGGCTCCTATAAACACTAGGTTTTGAACCAGTGTTATGGACGATTTTTGTTCGTTGATTTGTAGGCCCAGTCTCAGAAATAGAGCTTCTCTGGAGGGTAGCTCGGTGGTTTGAGCATTGGCCTGCTAAACCCAGGGTTGTGAGTTCAATCCTTGAGGGGGGCATTTAAGTATCTGGGGAAAAAATTGGGGATTGGCCCTGCTTTGAGCAGGGGGTTGGACTAGATGACCTCCTGAGGTCCCTTCCAACCCTGATATTCTATGATAAATAAGTTTTGCGTGGTCTGAATGACTCACTGGGCCTCTGCAAAGGACCGTGTCCTGAGAAGGCAATTATCCAGGTATGGAAAAATCACGATACCCTGAGACCATAGATGGGTCGCCACTACCGAAAGGACCTTGGATAACACCCTGGGGGCCGATGCAAGGCTGAAAGGGAGTACTCTGTACTGGTAGCGGTCTTGACCTAGTGTGACCCTGAGGTAACTCCTGTGTTTTGGTATGATAGAGATGTGAAAATATGCATCTTGAAGATCGAGGGCCGAGAACGAGCCCCCTTTTTCTAGCGCTGGGATAATCGTTGACAGCATAACCATCTTGAATTTCTGCACCTTGACATACCTATTGAGTGCTTTGAGATCCAGTATAGGTCTCCAACCTCCCTTTTTCTTTGGTATCAGGAAGTAACGAGAGTAGAAGCCTTTGTCCTTGAGATGTGTGGTTACCGGCTCTATAGCTCCTATGTTGAGGAGATGATTCACCTCTTGGTAGACTCTCCTGAGAAGGGTCCCTGAAGAGGGATGGGGAAGGATGTTTGGGAGGGGAAAGGGAGGAGAAGTGGATGGCATATCCACCCTGGACAATTTCCAGCACCCACTTGTTGGAGGTTATCCGTTCCCCGGTACTGTGGATAGGAGAAAGGCGGTCTCCGAAAGGAGAAGTGGGGTTTCCCAGGGTGAGATTGTAAGGAGAATGTTCTCTTGGCACCTCTACCAACACATAAAAAGTGTCACTTCGAAGTTGAGAATTGAGACAAGGGCGGCTGTGGCCCTGATTGTTTGCGCTTACAGAATTTCAATTTCTTTCTCTGTGGCTTGTACAATCTCCGCAATGAATATTGAGGCACATACTGCAATGATCTCAACATGACCTGTGGTTGAGGACTGTATTTTCTTTTGTAATACAGCCTGTATATCCCCAAGGATCTCAGAGTCACTCGAGAATCCTTTACCATGTGGAAGGATGCATCTGCCTTCTCGGCGAATAGTTTTGTTCTCTTGAAGGGGAGGTTCTCTACTATTGTCTGGACCTCTTTAGGGAAGCTGGACAAATGGAGCCATGAGTCTCCTCATAGCCATCGTGGGGGAGATTGAATGCGCTGCTGTGTTGGCCGTGTCCAACGTGCACTGCAGAGACATTTTCGCCACTAGTTGGCCTTTGTTAATGACAGCCATGAATTGGTCTTTGTATGTATCTGGGAGCTGCTCAATAAAGGAGTTTAATTTTGTATAGTTCTGATAATCATATTTGGCTAGTAAAGCCTGATAGTTTGCTCCCCAAATCTGGAGGGTGGCTCTTCTGCCAAACAGGTCCAATCACGTCCAGTCTTGGTTGTACAGGGTAGATTTAAATTGGTATTGGCAACCACTCGAATTGACCATGTCCACTATGATGTAATTTGGAGGCAGATGGTTGAATCACTCCTAGTTAAGTGGGAGAGCTACCCTGGCAGAGGTGGAAGAATGAAAAATGTCCACCACCTTGATGAGGTTCATACACCTCATATAGTTGCACTTGTAGGGCCTCAGCCACTCTTTGAGTTAGGTCCTGGAATGACACAGTCATCTGCCAGAGATGGCAGGGGAGACATCACCAACTCGTCAGGTGAGGATGATGAGAGGTGGATTTGAGGAGCCTCTTGCTTTTCTGCCTCCGCTTCCCATTCTTCCTCCAAGAATTCTGGAGGGTCGGGTGCCCTTGACATCGTCACTGAAGTGGGACTTCTCTGTGCCTGCTGGTAAATCATGCTAGGTACCTGTAAGGCTTGTTGTCTCTGGGCCTACCAGGGATCCCAGTTTGGCTACTGTGGGTAGGGAGCTGGTGGCTGGAACCATGGTTGCCCATAGGAAGTTGAGGGC